>NW_015113303.1:269716-287572 GCF_001443285.1 Poecilia latipinna | reverse complement strand
CCTGCTGGTTGTGTTTGTTTGCCAATTGTTGTCTGTCACACAGTTTTATAAAATCTTTATTTATTTTGAAATTACATTCAAAACTAACAAACTTGATATGACATATTAAGTATAATAGCTAATTTCTAGTCCCAATCTTCTCGACACATCCCGTGGGCTGCAGGCGGCTTCGGAAATAAGTCTGTTCGTCTCGGGGCAATTTGAATTACATTTTCTAAGTGTTGTAACAGTGCTGCATCACTTTCTTAATGGCTGTTAATCAGTGAGAACAGAGCAGAAAACGTTGCACCGTGCGTCTGTGTTCAGATGTAGGCTGCAGGGTGCTCAGACCTCATTAACTAACAGCAGTCCCAAACACTTGCAACTGTCATAATGTCTGTCTGTTTCAATCAGGCTTTCTCTCATCACTTGTACCGCATCAATCACAATGTTTCAAACTCTGCTGCAAATTAGGCTTATTGGCAAAATATACAAACCAGCTGGTGTTTGCAATAAATGAATAAAACCACAGCAATTTAAATACCTGATCAGAACTAGTCTTGCAAAATTCAGCACAAAATGTTCCTTTAATTACAACTGCTGCCACAAAATTATGCAACACCTTTGTTACAAGGACTTTTAGATTTACTGCAAACCTGATGCATTCAGCGAAAGTATCTTGGCCTTCTCCTCGTTGGCAAACATTTCGTTTTGATAAATATTCTTGGGTTTGTATGCTGGCACCACCTTTTTTTAAATCCCATTAAGGATTTACAGGCAACTGTAATGGCTATTCTAGTATTTCAAAGGACTTGAAACCAAGTCTTTGTGGAGTTTGAGATATCCTTTGAATCATTGTCCTGTTTGTAGTGCCAGGCCTTTCTCCCAGATGGTATGACATTTTCTCCCAGGATTTCCTGATATTTGATTGAAACCACATTGCCCTCCACACAGTGCAGTTTTCCATTGCTAGAGAAGGAATAGTAGCCCCTGAGCATTACTGAGCCACCACCATGCCTCACCATAGGCAGGGTGCTCTTTTTTTTTTTCTTTTACAAATGTTTCCTTTTATCCTCCCACCTGATACGCAGCTGTACAAACATCCAGTTTTGGTCCATTTATCTACAGAACAGAATCCCAAATCCTTTTTGGCTTCTTTATGTATTTCCAGGTGTATTGCACCAGGTGTGCTTGAAACCACACCCAATTCTTTTTAGGAGGTTGAATAATTTTGAGACCGCAGTAGTTATAAAGTATGATTTTTTTTGTTTGTTTGTTTGTGGAATTAAGATAATGTTAGTCATATTTAGCCAGTCAAACCATTCTTTTGTAACTTGCTCAATGCTAGCACATGAAAAACAAGAATAATGGTTCTTCATCCAACTACACACAGTGCTGCACATGTGACTATCTTAACAGTTTAAACCACATAAGTTGCTTCCTGAAATTTTAGGTTAGGTTTTGAGATCTTTAGTGCAGACACATGGAAAGATTATCTCATTCCTTCCATTCAAAAATAATTTTCTGGGGCAGTGAAGATTTTGGACATCATTAGCTGAGTCCTCTTGTTTTTTTTTTTCTGACTTTGGTACAGAATTTTATAACATAATCAGATGCCCATGAGTATCTCACCAGAAGCAGATAAAAGTCTGGACGAATCGTAGTTTGCGGAATGAGAAAAGTTCCATAGAGGAAAAAAACAGCTATTGTCAAATCGTAGTAAATGGTTCACATGCTATCTTGTAAAACTTCTAACTGCAGGCACTTTGCTTTAGATGGTTAATTATGGATATTTATTAGTGTTTTGTCTGTGACTTAGTGCTGTAGGTATTCCATGTAAAATGTGGGTTGGAGAACAGATTGAGGTAAGCAGAGGAACTAAGTCGTGCAAATACAATGTGTAAAAACCCCAAAATCTTGGAGAGGTTCAAGCAAAATGTGTTTTATTGATTTTAAACATCAGTTTCTCTGGCCTTCTTATGCTAACCACATTTCACTTCACAGCACATGTTTCAAGTGGATCAAATATGTCAGCAGACCTTGGACCTGTCACTGCAGTCTAACACAAACAGTCTTGTATATAAAACCACTGCCAGTGCAATTAGATTTTCTGAAATGTCATTGAACTATGTGACGTTTGTTTTAAATTCATGGGAAAAAAGGTTTAATCAACAATCAAGTAAGTTGGACGAAATGGCAAAATACCATATTGTTTTTGGTGAGGTAATTTATAATGCCTTTCTAAATTATTCAAACCCCCTGAACTTTGTCACATTTTCTAACATTGCAGCCAAAAGCCTTAGTGTATTTTACTTTGATTTTAAGTAATAGATCAAAGGAAAGTACTCTATAAAATGGAAGGAGAATGATGCACAATTCTAAAATAGATGTATGTCTGGACTTCGGGCCAGTCTAACAATTTTTAGCTTTTGAAGTATGTATAGGGTTTCAATCCTGTTATAAGGTGAACCTTCTCCCCAGGCTCAAGTATTTTGCAGGCCTTTACCAGTTTTTGTTTAAGTATTTCCCAACATTTAGATTCATCCATCTTCCCATTAATTCTGACCAGATTCTCTGAGCTGTTGAGAAAAGCCTTCACAAAACATCTGCATTTATACTGAGATTACTTTGCACATAGACTTTTCGTGCTAGTTAGGTGACTTCCAACTGGTTACAGTGGATTTTATTCTGAGGTATTTAACTGAAAAGGAATCAACACATAAGTACACCCGGATTTTATTTGTAAAACAATCTAGAAACTATTTCAGTTTACAGTTGCACTGATCCAGACCGCAATGCTTTGTACCGGTCAATCACATAAAGTCCGAATGAAATTCACAAAAAAAAAAAAAAAAAATGTGTTTGAAATTGTATGTATACACTTGCAAGATACTATATATTGTGACAAAGAGGTGAAGCTCTGCACTTATGAAGATGATTTCATCACAATTAATATAAAAGGAGTGGTAAATCCACCATAGAGATTCATTAAGAAAAGTTTAGCAAAACACAAAACATATCATATATATTTATCTATGAGGTGGAAGCTCCTAGATGCTACTCCTAAGACACAGTGTAGCAAGAGTAGGAAATAGCCAGTATGAAAAAATTCACAGAGATAGTGAGAGGCTACAGCAGAGGCCATACAGAGATGGAGAGATTGACAGGTAGACTGACAGCCTGTGCACAACAGGGGCTGCCCGGGCAGCTTTCAGATGTCACTAGTGATGTTGATAAGACGGGCCTTAACAACAATGGTTGCTCTCGGTTTTCTTGCTGGTCTGAGAGTGATTTTACCTCTGTCTGACCCCCGCATGTTGCTCGGTGAACTTGGCTGCCCTCCCATAGCTGTGAGCATTAGCTATCTGTCTTTCCAAGCACTTATTTGATTAGAGTGGCCACTAATGATCGATTAAATCACAACCTAGTCAGGAAGAGGATACCTTGTTAAAATAGGGGCACCAAGAGTTCAGGAAAGAAGATGGAATATTGTGAATGCTATTGATGCTTAGTGTGTTGCAATGTTGCTAATGTTTCACATTGAACAGATGCTTTGCCTTTTTTTTTTTTTTTTTTCCCCCGTCTGCGTCTTCATGGAGCTGTGACTTTCATGAGATAAAATCTCAGAAGAAAAGTAAAATTCCCTCAACAATCGGCTTTGATTTGCGCTTACACGCCATGTAGTCTTGCAGCACTGGCATAATTGTGCAATCTCTTCCGAATCCCTAATTATGTCTGTCTCATTTGGATAATAATCACGCATTCCTTATACACTTTGTATTCTCGTTTTTTTTTTGTAAAATTGACATGACATTCTCATTGTAAAATTGTCCTCTTTTTCCGTTTTGGTGATGTATTTTGAGAGTTTGCTGTCAAATTTTCAGTTCATACGAGCCTAATTACCACCCCTGTTCAGGCTCATTTGGTCAAAGAATACAGAAAACTCTTGAGTTTTTTTTCCCCTTTACATCCACCCCCCTTTCGGCACATTCAAAGCAATTCATTCAACTGTCACCGCAGGAGCTTGCGATGCAGAACCAATTACCTTGGCCCCTCTGAGTTGAGATTGATCGTTTTTTTTTTCTCGCCTCTTCCCTCCCCAACCTTTAAAGTATTAAAAAAAAACATGGTAAACTAAATAAGGGTTGGGAAAGGTCTTAGCGTCACCTTTTTGTTTTGAGTCTGTAATTGGGCATAAATGTCAGAACATTGTAAGCTCACTTCAGGTTGCTGCCTTTAATGTGCTCATTTTTATGAAGGGGTGGGGGTGGAATTGAGTGGCTTAATGGCCCTAACAACATTATTATGTCTGCCTGTCCCTCTGCAGAGAATTAACCATTTCCCTGGCATGGGCGAAATCTGCCGGAAAGACTGCCTCGCAAGAAACATGTCCAAGTGAGTTTTTTTTTTTTTTTTTTCGTCCCTCTTTAATACGCGCATGTGATTGCTTTGGATCAGTTACAGAGAGACGACGCAAGCATTCAAAAGCCTGCTGGTATTATAAGAAGTTACAGCTGGGTACTTGTAGCACTTCACAATTCAAAGCAAATGGTCAGGTCTGCTTTGAAAGCACAACATTCGTCTTTTAATTTGACAAAAAAAGAAAAAAGAAAACAAAAGAAAATCCTAATAAGTGCCAGACTCAACTGCCAGATTATTTTAAAAGGATAAATTTTTGCTTCTCAGAGGAAAGTACACTTGTTCACTAGCTCTTTTATTCTTGCAGAATGATCAGGTGCCAGCCACACGAGTACAACTTCACACCCAGAACCTGGATCTTCCCCGCTGAGTACACACAGTTCCAGAACTATGTCAAAGAGCTGCGCAGGAAACGCAAGCAGAAGACCTTTATTCTCAAACCTGCCAATGGAGCCATGGGTCATGGGTATGTCAGTGGCTATTGCAAGTGTTCCTGAGTAATCTATGCGCATTGACTCCAAGACTGACAGAGAGGGCAAGGGTAAAAGTGGAGAAGGGAAAGGGAAAGGGAGGAGGGAGTAAATTAGCAGCAGAGCAAATAGAGGACAAGCACAACAAAAACAAAGCAATAAGGGGTTTGTGACCCTGGCATGGGTGTCTATGGAAATGGAGGATGGCTGGTAACAGATTGAGTATTAGAGCTGAGAGGGTGTGGCGAATCTCATTGTGGGGCTTCATTGTCCTCGATGGTCACCGCTGCCATAAATCAGCGGTTATCACTGCCAGTGGGGGCCACACACAAATGCTCGTGGTCTCTGGCAGTTACTGTAGTTCCTTCCCCTCAAGGTCTCTGCATGTGATTATTGGATTCCTTTATGAGGCACCATCAGCAGAGGCCAGTCAGACTAGAAAATGGACAAAGATGGCTGCTGCAGGGGAACACATACTCTCAATAGCATCTCTTTATCAAAAGATGAGCTAAATGTCGTACCTGAATGCATATTTCATGCTTTCACTCCCATGGGGTAAGAAGCGAGCTCAAGTCGTGACGTCAAAGTTGTATTCTGGATTTTGGCATTCTGGGACAGAAAATCTGGACGTATTTATTTGTTTTTTTCCTCAGAATAGATTAACTAGTTAATGTAACAAGCTTCTCCAGTTGCACAGTTTTGATCAAGAGTGTGAAATAATCGAATAACTTGCAAGACAGTGTTATGTAATAGGCTTTTTTGGATATCTGAACTTTTCTACATTTTGTGTTGTTACAACCCTAAACTTCAACGGTAGCGCATAATTAACTAATTTTTTTTTGCTGCAAATTCTGTATTCGAATGAGACTTTGACATGACCGTTCTTACACATGAATATGCTTCAGTGGAGGTTTGTGGAGTGTCCTACTTCAGCTATCCTTCCACTTAGCAACTATGCACTGCTTTGTGTTGGTTTACCACATAAAACGCAAAAGGAATACATTAAAGTTTGCGGTTGCAACGAAGATAAAATGTGAGAAAGAAGGAGAACGAATTTGCAAGGCACTGTATATTGAAAAATAATGATGAATTCTCTTGAAAATCACTCACTCCTTCATATGTCCTGGAAAGTGAACCGGTTACATCATCTCACCACAAGCATTGCCAATAAAATCTCAACATTATAAGGCTCAGTAAGCGTTTGATCTTTTCTTTAAGTGATGGGGACTTTGATATTGATCACAAAGCTCCGTCAATTTAAAAAGAATTAGAGGAGCAGGGTGAGAACCAGCTATCTGGGCTTTTGTAGGTGTTCCACTGACTGGGGAGAAATGAGCAGAGTCAAAACATCCATAGGTAAGTCAGGAAGTTTGCCAGAGAAAGGAATAATAGGACATTTCTATGTTCACAGAACTGGGTGTTTTTAATTACTTAAGAGTGGCTTTTTAATCTAAAAAAATGTTATTGGTCTAAAGAGCTTAAATTCTCTTTTTGATCTATTTTTATGTTTTTTTTAATAAATTCTAGTTTATTTATTCTTTAGGAAACCAATTATTCAACACTTAATAAAAAAAGATGTGAAGACTACAAACAAAACAAAAAAAAAAGCCAAAATAATGAGGAGCGGATTTAATATTTAGGTTCTGTAAATAATTTGGTTTCAGGAGATAAATTTTAAACTAAAAGAGCACGAATTTTAGCTTAAATATGAACCGCTTTAAAAATAAATTTTAGTTTTGAGCTCTCTTGAGAACCCCGGAATGGACTTAAATTGTGAAAAATGTATTAGTCATTCTTTTTCACATTCTGTTCTTTGAAAACGTGATCCCTGAGACGAGTGTGCATGGAGAAATATATTGGACTGACTTCATCACTGGCACCAATAGGTGGGGATATTGAAGTACAAATAGCTCTGTGTGCCTCACCTCTCCCTCTAGTTCTCTTTGAATTTGTCCTTTCTGGTATAATGTGGGCATTACTTATAACTCCATGCTTGCACTAAGCCCTTATTTATTAAAGAATAAAGGCTGAATTATTGCAATACATTAAGAATATGAAAGATGATGAGTTTAGCTCGACCACTCAGTGGCAGGCAGCTGGCAAAATTAGATTTTTCTCTTTTTTTTTTTTTTTTTTTCCCTGTGGTGTGACGCGGCAGGAAATTAAGTTATATCTACCCCCTGTAATTTATTTTTCTGTCGGCCAACTAAATGAAGTTATTGTTTATGTCTGAAGCCTAGCTTGTTATAAGGGGAAACAAAATAAAAAGTGCGTGCAGAGCTTAAAAAGGCAAGCTCCCCTCCAGTGTCAAATTAAATAGGCAGGGGGAGAGTGGGCTGTGATTATCTGACACCCCAGCTCATCAATCATGCCGTCTTCTCCTCAGCTACTGCAGCTCCACTAACTAACGCTGTTAACCCTGTCCTCATCAGTCAGCCAGCTGTCAGCCAGCTAAGAGGGCCCCTCATATTGACGGTCAGGCCCATAACAACTTCCCCTCTGCTCTCTTTCATTCAAGTACTGTGATAAGCGGGTCAGTGAAGTGGTCATTTGTAGCGGAGCGGTTTCTTAGTTGGCAGGAGTAAGAACTGAACATGTATATGAAAGTACGTCTGCAAGCATGTAACGGTTCCTCCAACTCAGTTGATGAGGGCAAAATGAAAAACTTTTTTTCCATTTTGTTTCAAATGTTGGTTTTCATTCTGTTCTGTTGAAACTTCTAAATACAATCTGAACTTTTGCTTTCAGCTTCATGAATAAACTGAGTGGATAAATTAGTGGATATATTATGATATTTAGTGGGGGATACACTGATAAGAGCTTTGTGACGAATGTCTAATGTCAGTATTCTTGAGTTTCAAGCTGCTAATGCTGATTTTCTGAATTCCTATTTCTCTTTAAAAGTTCTAATCGACAACGCTGAGCAGTTTTTTTCTAGCCTTTATGCCATGAGTGTGGGTAATTACTAATTATGGGTGTGAGTGGGACTCACATTCTTGCAAGCTGTTTTGAACTCGCAACTAGGCCGAGCCAATCACTTCCTATGCACGTTTATTGACTTTTAATATTTTTACTTTGATGTTACCAGTGGTGTGGTACTGCTTCTGCTACCCCGTAGCTGGGACAGTATGGAGAGAGTGTTACCTTAACTTTGAGATTTCCGGAAGGTTGCCAACATTTTTTTAATCCATCAGTTTTCATGACAGGCAAATAGAAAGCTCTACAGATAGAACATAATAACTTTGCTGTCACACATTCAGGCTTTGTGGTATTTGGGAGTATCATGCTATCCCTCATACAGTTGTGACATTCACAAACAAACGTGTTGGGTTGGGAACATGAATGATGGGGACAGAATCAGAGTGTTTCAGGGTTTTTTTTTCCTGAGTTTTAGACAAGCAGACACAGCTTTTTCATTTGCTGCTCTATGGAGTAAGACATGGAACAGGCAAAAGATGCAGTGTGGACATGTGATTTGTCCACATGATTGCATAGCACGTAGAAGTCTAGGGGGCCTTTGAACCTCAAACACTTCTCTGCATTAAAAACAGTAAAGCAAAGTTCATTATTTACCTTTACTGCATATTATTCTAAATTCGACATTGTGGCTGACTTCTTGAAAAAAATATAAATAAGAAACTGATGGTCTTTTGAACAGCTCTTTGAAAGGAAGGTATCCACAAAAATCAAGCTCCTGTCTTCCAGGAGCAGTATGTCCAATCTCTTGTCTTGCTCAGCTTGAATGAACTTTAATAGATTGTTGTTGTCAATACCAACCAACACTTCTTTAATTCCTCATCTGACTTGTAGACACATTGCTGATACTAAGAATGCTAACTTTGAGTTTCCTTCCTTCAGTAACAACTTCTTCACTGACAGATTTTGTTGTTGGCACAATCTGGTAGCACCAAGGTGCGTTTTGTTCACTGATCAGAACAAGATTGGATTTCTGAGTTCCTGACAGGCCACTCTAAAAATTCTTGGGTTCCCAAGCAGATTTCCCAGTGCATATCCACAACATAGGCTACACATTTTCATAATACTTTATGTTCTGTCTGTAAAGCCAGGGCCATGTTGCTGCCACTATATTTCTGTTCCATAGTCTATAATTCAGGTCCACACATCTTGGACTAGTTTTTGTGTTTTTGTGTGCCATGTTACTTCATGCATGTGTACAATGGAGCCGACCGGGCTCCTCATGCAAGCAATTTAGATTAAATCAGCCCTAACCATGAGTGATGGGTGATGTAGGTCAGCTGCATTGCTTGTACATAGTGGAAGATTGTTCAGAAAATGACCCCACACCCTCGCGTTGCACAAAAAAACAGTCCACTCACCGACACTAAAAGAAAAGCTGCACAGCCACATGGATGTCCACAAAATAACACAACTCATTCTTTATTCCAACTAGAAACGGCCTGCATATTATAAGTCTTGAGTGCCAGTGACATGAGGCCAAAGCAAATGAATCAGAGTCGAGCTTGAAACGGAGTAGTGTCGGCTCCTATTAACCTGCGCTCAGGTTAAAGACCCAGCCAGAGCAGCTGACGTACTTGCTGTTCAGAAAGAGAGGAATTTGTCTTTGAAGAAAAATCACAATGTTCTCCAGATGCTTATGAGAATGGCTAAGATCAGCCATCATTCTTGCTGTAGCCCCTTTGTGTACATTTGATAGATCAGCAGTGAAGAAATACACTACAAACATTTTTGGCATGTCAATTTTCTTCAAAGAAACAAATAGTTTCCTGCTTCAAGTAGACTTGAGGCTTACTTTTTGTTCTTATTTACATTTCTTTACAAAGACTCAGTGACTGCGGGGTTTCACATGGACACAAGATCACACTCTTTCTCCTTAAGGCTTAAGGTCTTTATTGTGAGTTTTGGAATCATTCATTGCATGGTATGGACATATTTTAATATCCTCTCCCCATGATCACATCTGCCATGTGTATAATTTATGGTTATTATCCATTAACTGAACAGAAGACGCAGCAGGCCAAAGTTAATCTTGGGACATAAAGACAGAGAGTACCATGAGAATGGGCAGAGGGAGCAAGTCAGAAATATTTCCCTCAACGCTTTCAGACGGCTTTCAGATGAAATATTGTAATGAAACACCTAAAATCAGTATCTTGTTTGCCCCAATTTTCTGACTTCAGTATGAACAGAAGACAGTGCCAGTGTCATCAGTCTTGTTCATAGTCTCCACTATGCTTCCATCTATCATTTTTTTAATTATCTTCACCATGCCATCTTTTATTATGCCACCATAATTTGCCCCCCCAAGGATTAATAAAGCCTCTCTCGATCCAGGATCTCGCTTATCCGTAGCTGTGAGAAGCTGCCATCCCACGAGCACTTTATTGTTCAGGAGTACCTGGACAAGCCCTTCCTGATGGAGGGCTACAAATTTGACCTGCGCATCTACATCCTGGTTACTTCCTGTGACCCGCTCCGCATTTTCCTGTACAACGACGGTCTGGTTCGCATGGGCACCGAGAAGTACCACTCGCCCAACGACGCCAACCTGGTGAGTCACAGATTAGGGTGTCTCTGCTGCAGCCTTCATCTGTGTGGCAGTTTTCCAAGCTGCTGACACAGTACATAGATGTAGAAATAGATACACCCACACGCAGACATGTAGCTTTTAACTAATAACAGCTCAGTAATCCCTCTTTAAATACCAGAATTGATGTCTGCATCAGAGCTATAACAGTGATTGAATGTCGAAATTACATTCAGTTGCACTGACTGCTCTGTAACGTAATAGTAGAAAACATAATCTAAAAATAACCACCCATAAACACTCAGCGGAGTACAGATGCAGATAATTTAAGGTTAAAGTGGAGATTTTGCCCTACACAAGCAGACAGAATGTGCAGGCAGACTGTACACAGACAGCTGAGCAAAATTGTCCACATACCAGATGTTTGCTGTGATATCAAACCAGTCATATTTGCCTGGAGGTTCTGCACCTGCTGAAGCACAGACTGTTGCAGACAGACTCTCACATGCGCACGCATTTTACTTGCTTGTTTCAAGCACACACTCACACTTGCATAGGCATCGCGAGCCTGTATTGTCTTAACGTATGACACATGATGGAGTGAGCAACGTCATGGAGATGGATGCTGAATTCCTCAGAGAGCCGTCTCCAGAGAGCCATCCAGGGCTGTGGTGGCCTGCAGGCATGGCGTTATGTCTTTGTAGAATAAGGACAAGGATGTGTTGTCTTTGAGTTTGACTGATGGTGTTTAAAGACGGGGGTACAACAACCGTTATGCGGTGGATAGCTGTTGTCATCCAATTCAAAGATGCACAGCCTATGACAAAATAGAGATTTCTCTGAATGCTTGTAATTTTGGCCCCCTGGGAATACAATAAAAGTAGTTTGCTGTGATGTTTATTTTCCACACTATTATTATTAGACTTCCATATCCTTAGTATACGGCGTTTATTAATTTGTATGTTGGTAGGTGCTTTGATCTGATTCCTTTTAAACTTGTGGCTTGATCAAGAAGACATCCGATACGCCAACCTACGTTTATGATATTTATTATACATGAAATGTTTCACAGATTTTCTGAAGTTTGAAGGAATTTGCTAAATTTAGACAGAAGTTTCTTGTTCAAATGTTTAAAAATGTGAAAAACATTTGTGAGAGATCCATACTCTGGCAAATCAGTGTAGGTTTTGTTTTTGAGATATGAATGCATAGTGAATGAGAGAAGGAGACAAGAAATAAAAAGTTTAATTTCTTCAAGTGTCATTTTTATGTATTCATGCACAAAAATACACCTCGTCTGACCTAGCCACAGTCAATAGATATAGGGATAGAGACATAGGATGAGAATATTGTTTTGCAATTTACATCATTCCAATGTGGTTCACAAGATTCAGAAATGCACGTGGTTCCTGTCTCTCTCAGCTTTCTGCCCTGCCATAAATGAGTTGACTTCTTCCTATATTTGCTTTGGTGCCTTTCTGTTTCCACAGACCCAGCTTTACATGCATCTGACAAACTACTCTGTGAACAAACACAATGAGAACTTTGAGCGATTTGAGGCAGTAGACAGAGGCAGCAAGAGGTCCATCAGCTGGTTCATCGAGTTCCTCCGCGTCAACAACTGTGACGTGTCAAAGTTCTGGGAAGACATCTCAGTAAGTGTGCCATCCACACAGATAGATACAAACATGTCTGGTTCTGTGTATCCAAACTGTCTTAGATGTTCACTTTCACTAAGGAAATAGAAAATTTGTTAAACAATCAAAAACACTCCATGAATGCAAACTTCCTCATATTTAAGGTTTTACTGTACCTTGATATTTACACACAGATTGTAACAACACACAGGTGGGATAGCTAAGGTTTGATTCGATTCGCTATGACACTGATTCAGAGGGCGTGTTTAATTCTCACCAGAACTCAGAGGAAACATCATTCCTGTAGGGTGAGCTTTTCCTGTGAAGCTCAACTCACACACCTCAACTTTGCTTGCTTTCTTTCATCGTTGTCTGTTTGGCAAATTCTTGAGTTTTTCTCTTCTTAAGCTCCATCTACCCCTGTCATGTGTTTATTGTTTGTTTTTCAATTTGTCTCTTACTTATTTCTTTTAGACCAACTCTTCAGGGTTCTGTTCATGTTTTTTAGTTCCTTTTTTTTTCTTTGACTCTTTGTCCACAGTTGTGTGGGTTGTGTTGTCCCTCAGTGCTTGTTTTGCCACTCTGCTTGTCATGCCAGGCTTGTATTGGAAATGAAATACTTTTGGCTGATGCTCTCTTCTCAGGGCATACTTTCTTTTTTTCTTCAGCTCTCGTCCTTCTCTTTATTGGCTTTTCACTTTCCTTTTGTTTATATTTTTGTGTTTGAGTTCTGGCTTAATGTTATGATTTTTATTCTTATCTCTTAACAGTCTTTCCGTTGTGTATTTTTGTACTTTCTTGTGACGCACACATTTCTTTCGTTTCTATTCTTTTCCCTATCCTCTTAGCAATTTTTCTTGTAGTAAAATCAGAGTAGGCTGATGAGACTCTTGGTTCCAGTGTTGAAATGAGAGATTTGTGGTTCTCTAGTCGACATATTGTCTGTGGGTGTTAAACACATTATGCATAGTTTTTTATGTGAACTACTGACTTATCTTTATATGTTGATGAGTTAATGTAGGACAGGTAAGCTGAGGTGCAGCCATTTGTAGCTGCTCTAAACCTGTGGACAGGTCCTGACTATTAATGGACTGCTAATAGTTTTTTTTAGATTCTACACTCATTAAAATACCAGTTTCAATCATTTCCAACTTTTGTTATCGATTAGGGCCATGTTGTTTAAGAAGTGTATTTATGTATACTCTCAGCAGAGAGACATTAAAAAAACTTGTGTTAACTTCTTGTTTTATGACTAAATAATTTGAATTTTCAACTCTGTTCTGCAGATTCATACTATAAATACTCTGCTCTATGTGTATTTTTTTAAAATAAGGTATGCACTTAGGCATACAAATTATGCCTGGTCTGCAGCTTAAACACATTTTAAGACCAATCAAAACTTTTTAAAATAAAATTTGTTCATGGCTTACACAACATTTAAGGCAAAACTGTTCAAATAAAAACCATAACGGCAAGGCCACAGGGTTTATAATACAAGTCAGGAATTCATATTTTGACAGATAAAAGACAAAAAGCAAGATTGGAAAAACAAATTTGAATTGGCACGGAAAATCCATACAACGACTATGAACATGGACACACAGTAAATTAGTGGCAAACTCTGGTGCCACAGGATAAGGCAAGAGGTGATGTGGGCAAGGACAAAGAACAGACAAACACACAGAGCTGGTGCTGCGGACCTGGGGTACAGACATGTTAGTGGGAGCAGGTTATGGTCCTGAGTAGCCTGTGGGTAGACAGTAGATGGCTTGACATATAGGTGGAGGTGCATGAGAAACACACAGATTGAAAAAGGATCAGGAGGGGTGCAGCCTTATCAGGCCAGGGCCAGACCACCTTACCCCCCCCTTCTCTCCTGCACCCGGCAGTCAGACTGGACCGGGCAAAACTGCATGCCAGCAGCACTGCATGGCGCTTGCCTGGTAAAGAGAAGCTTTGTGCAAAGTGTTTATGTGTGTGTCAGACTGAGCATGTTTGCCACAGTGGTGTAGGCCAGTAGGTAGCAGCCAGCAAACATTCGGGCAAACACAGATGCACGCAGGTTGGACGCCACTAGAAACACAGATGGACCAGCACCAACAGTGGGGAATCTCTGTGTTTGAAGGGAATTCAAAAACAATCTGTGCCAGTAATAGTGTCTGATTATCAGCTGGTAATAAACAAGCAGTGAAGAAGAAAAATCTGACAATAAATAGCATTTCTGTGGTAATGACTGTCTCTTCAGTGGAAACTGTATGTTTGACTCCAGCTATTTTTTTTTTTTCATTTAGACTTTACTTATGAATTTGAATCTGTATTTTATGATTTCAGATAAAAACAGGTGGTCCTCCATTAGTGATTTTTTGAATAATTACTAAAAAACTTAAAAAAATTACTTAGATTTTTTTTTTCTTTTCTTTTTTTTTTTTTGCCCAATTTGGTAATTGTGTTTTGTTTTATCTTTTTTCTTTTTGTGTTCACTTCCTTCTAGGAGTTGGTGGTGAAAACACTGATAGTGGCTGAGCCCCATGTGCTGCACGCCTATCGCATGTGTCGCGCCGGGCAACCACCAGGGAGCGACAGTGTCTGCTTTGAGGTCCTGGGCTTTGACATCCTCCTGGACCGCAAACTCAAACCCTGGCTGCTGGAGGTACACATCTGAATAGATATGCGTTTCTTTGTGAGGATAAACAATTTGTTTCTAGTCTTCCTCTTTGACTTTCACTTCCCGCTACTCTAAAATGCGCATTTTGTTTTTTAGTTATTTATCAATATAATGTTTTTTATTTTATTTTATTTTATTATTATTATTTCAGGTCTTTTAAAATGTCTTTTATGAATGAATTATTTTCCTGTTTTCACAATTGAGTTTTTCTCCCATTTTACTATCGGAGTGGCAGCAGCTCTCCAGCTAAAGTGTAATGGCATGAAAAGGAGTGAACAAACACTGATACTGCTTACACACCATTTCCCCACACCAAACACCCACAGAGTATCGAGTATCTATTTATGATCCTTTAAACAGCCAGGAAATACTGATATAAACGTTAAGCAATGCGCATGATTACAAGGATTTATGCATTCAGTCATACTCAAGCTCAATAACAAACAGATAACACATATCCAGAGTGTAGAAATATAGGTCAAGATCTCATGTTCACCACAACGAACCAGGGTTCTCATTTTTTCAACTACCTGCCTCTTAAGTGTCACTCATTCCAGATATAGATTGAAGTCCACTCCGGGATTTCTGTCTCACCTTTCTGATGTCAGCCAGTCAGTTAAAGAGTGACCTAAATCCTTTAACCCAAAGTGGCTACACTCACACCCCCCTTCCCACAAATTGGACCGAAAGATAGGAAATGCCGCGTGAATCGTAGTTTTGTTTTTCCTCCTCATTCCAAACAAAAAAAAAAAAAAATAAAAGATTTTTCTTTTTGTCAAGCTGCAAGTTTGCAAGAAAGTGAAATATGTGAGCTGTTTTTTTTCAGTGATTGGTATTTCTTTTCTTTTTCTTTTTTTTTTAATTTTACCACAGAATCGAAATGTTAAAATTAGTTTTATTAATTTGCTTTCATAGAAAGGTTGCAACTTGAAATGAAAAGATGTACAAGTGAAACCTAGAAGATTGCACTGTCTTTGACTGCCGTGACTTTGTGGGCACATGTGTGTGTTCGTGTGTGCGTGCGTGTGTGTGTGTGTGTGTGTGTGTGTGTGTGTGTGTGTGACACAGCAAACAGCCGTGAATGCAGTTGTTCCACTCCAGCAGTAATGATCCCCCCTGTGCTACCAGCAGCTCTCTATAACGCTCATCAATTAACATCCCATGTACACACACACACACACACACACACACACACACACACACACACACACACACACACACACACTACCCTGTTTCTCTTTCACGCAACATTTACAGCGACAATCATTTATTTCCAAAATTCAGCTGATTAGTGGGGACATTTTGAAAGCATAGAGACGCTGTCTGCAATCCTTGCTCTATGTACTGTCAAGCCTGAAAATAGCTTTATTACTACTTTTTAACTTGTTAGTGTGTGTATTCCTGCAGGAGTGCAAAACGCAGGAAGCCCCAAAGGCTCGTTGCCACAACTGGTGTCCTATGGCAAGCCCTCAGGCCTAAATTACATTTTTCAGGACATTACTTTTGGCACCATTTTGGAGTAAACTAAATATATTTCACTGAATTTCACCATTTTACACCATTACATATTTATGGAAAAAAAAAAAAATTGTGAGAAATGTTTCAGAAAGTGAAGACCTCAGAGGTTTGTGTTGAGTTTGCGGACTTTCTTTATTGGTGTCACACTGAATTACGGGCACCACGCCTCGCCGGGGCCTTACCCAGATCGGTGTTCCGACAATGTTCTCCCTTCCTCTTCAGGATGTCAAAGCCGGTTGTTGAACATGCAAACTTGCAGGCAGGAAATGAAAGTTCAACCTGTGTAGACTCAAAGTCGGTCAGATACCTGAAAGCTAGATGGTATCATGTATAGGAATCTGTCAGATGATATTAGTTGTGCCCTTGAATTTACGTTTTTGCCAGCCGCTTTCTGGGTGTGTCTTGGAGGATGAGGGGGGAGAAGAAACATTCCTTTGTATTACCAATTATATTTTGATCAATTGCCAACTTTTTGTTGTTTTATTTATTTATTTTTTAAATAATAAGATGTATTTTAATTAGAGCCACTATAAATAGATATTAAATTGAAAGACAAGTTTGCTGTAGCCTCTGCTCTCTGAAAGCGAAAAAATAGCTCAAAATCACTTACTGCAAGTAAACTCCTAAGGAATACAGACATAATAGAGAAAACAATCCGTAGAGCCGCATGCACCTGCTAAATAGCTTGTCACAGGGGTGAGAACATAGAAGACAAGAGCGATGCCTCTCAAACCAAGGGGAGGCATCAAACAGACGCATTGTGCTCGAAGCAAGTATCGAAAGGGGAGAAGAGAAGGGGCAAAAAAAAGGAGACACAAGCTTTTGTGTGATCCTTATCTTAATTCAGCAGTCTCAACACGAGTTTTAGCTTCTATTGACATTCAAAACACCAGCGCTACACACGCAGACACACATAAACACACACACTTGCCCAAATGGCGTAACTCGAGACATTCACTTTCATTAAAACAGGTCCAGACAGCATCTGCGTCTCGTATCGGGAAGGCGTTTCATTGAGCCGTGATGGTCGCTACGCACACACACACACACACACACGCACGTGCGTGCACGCACACAGGCACATTCACCAGTGTACACAATCTGCTTGGATTGTAGTTTCTTTTGTCAAAACCAGGGTTTTTGCTCCGAGGGCTTCATTGAGTATGTCCTTTGTCTTCAGAAAAAAAGAAAGAAAGAAAAAAAAAAACAATAATCAATGCACAGTCTCTCATAAATTCTTAATATGTGTACCGATGCCTTAAAACTTGTGTGAGCGTCAAAGAGGAAGGCACATGACTTGAAATCTAGTACGAGCCTCAAGGATTGCATTTACACATGGACTAAAAAAAAGCAGAAGGATATTATCGTCAAGTCTTGCACTCCTACAGCCCCTCATCCAGGGTCCAAGTGCTATAAGCCAGCATGACAAATGGTGTCAACTTTGGTGAGTAAAATGGAAAAATGTTATCAATAGTTTGAAGGCGGGGGATGGGAGAGAGAGGATGAAGTAAATACAAACACAACATGTAAGCACTGACCATGGGCCAGTATGATTATTTTTTTGGTTGATAATGTTAACAGAATTTACAAAAAAAAAAAAAAAAAAAAAATAAATATATATAAATAAATATATTTATATATATATTTATATAATTATATAAA
>NW_015113303.1:195696-266591 GCF_001443285.1 Poecilia latipinna | reverse complement strand
AGTAAAGCCCCGCCCAGGGGCCAGTTTTATTTTTTTTTTGTTTTAAAATTTTAAAAAAATTTAAAAAAAAAAAAAAAAAAAAAAATATATATATATATATATATATATATATATATATATATATATATATATATATATAAACACTGATGAGTGATTTAAGTGTGAGACTGAAGATTAAATTAGCATTTAACCTTTGTTTCTCTTTATGCAGTGCTTGAAAATGCTTTAGGGTTTTTGTTATTTTAATATATTTCATTTGATTTAATGCTAATAATTTTGCGTCGACTTGTGTTTGAATGGTCCTGCATAAATAAACTTCCTTCACTTGCTTTGCAAAGCAGTTTATTTCGAAATTGAGATCCAAAAGTAGTTGTAACAATGACCCTATGCTTAGAGAAACTGCTACGTGTCTTTTAATAGTTTATGTTAATGTGTTACTCATAGCTACATAAGAAAAAATATACCTTCAGCCAGCTGACCAGCAGTGTGCAGCAACAAATAGTGGAGGGCCTCAGTTCAAATACAGCTAGAGAAACTCTGCTTCCTCTTGCCATTTCTCCATGTGGTTTAAAGAACTTTAAAACCATAGGAATGATGTAAAGGAAAACTTTAGCATTTTTAATACCTTGGAATGCTTTGATACCAGTAACCAAAACATGATTTGTAACCATGCATGCAACATTAAGTCTCAGCCATTGTTTATATCTGAACCTGAATGCAACAAGGGCCCAATTTATGTTCTCATGAGGTTCCGATGGGTAACAATGATTCCCACTGCTATGATCAGTGGTCTGAAGGCTACCCTCATTATAAGCTTATAAGCTCTGGCTCACTTCTTCTTGCTATTTTTTTTTGTTGTTGTTCATTGTTTCCCCTCATCAACCATAAAACTCCAGCTGCTCAGCTCTAAACAAAAAGGAAGTGTTTGTAATGAGCCTAAAAAAATGAAAATTTGCTCAGTCCCAAGGCAGATTTTTTTATTTTTTATTTTTCCTTTTTATTGGTGAGCTCCCAACATCTTAAAAGGCTGGTTGGTCTGCTTGTTAGAGGCGCAACGAGCGTGCAAAAGTGTGCAAGTGTGCAGCATCTGTGAATCTAATTTTAATTTGTGTTCTTGTCACACGTGTTAAGCCTCCATGATAAACATACATCAAAAGTCTTGCAACTTAGGATGTGTCTGTAGTTTTGTGTTAGTGTGTCAACAGCCTGTCTTTCTCTCCGTGTGTGTCTCTGTGTGTGTGAGGGCGGGGGGGGAGAGGGACAGGGGGGTGTGGGGGGAACTGAGAAGGGCTGGTCTTAGTCCATGTTGGAATAGCCTTCTGCAATGTGTGTCTGCGTGTGTGTGCGTGTCGTTGGCCATCCTCCAGCCCACAACCCATTCGTTTTATCCACTCAAAGAGCCAATGAGGGATTCGGCTTAAAACACACAGACAGAGCAATTCAGGAAGCAAAGGAGTGAGGAGAAAAGGAAGAAATCTATTTTATCCACTTTTATGGTTATTTAGGTGTTATTGTTTGGACTGAGCGACCATCAGACAGCGGCACAAGAGCAGCTTGATTATTGATGACAACTAAACTTGTATCTCTTCCTTCATCTCTTGTGTTCCTACCTCTGGTCCTTCCTCCCTTTTAGTGCGTCTGTTCAAAGTGATTGGCAGCTAATGAGGCGAGCATGGTTAGGGTCAACTGAGGCACAGATTTGTTTGTGTGTCTGAGCTTCTGCGTGTGTGTGTGTGTGTGTGTGTGTAGGTGAGAGAGAAAGAGAGAGAGACCAGGCATCATGGCAACAGACTACAACAGACCTCTTAGCCTAAGGGCAGCAGTTCTTTGCCCCTTCCTGCAACTTTCTCCTCTCTGTGGTCTGTACCCAATCGTTTCAAGATGAGTTTGGTTTTCCCTGTCCATCCCTTACTGCCAACATAATCCAGACTTCCTTTCGCTTTGAGTTAGAGTATAAGAAAGTATGTGTGCATGTGTGTGTGTGTGTGTGTTTTAGCATTTCTTATTCCTGTTTTTTTCAACAAATACTACATTGTGAGAACCCATTGCTCCTTATGGGCCCCAGAGTTCTGGCCCCATAGGGGTTACGGATTAGGTTTAAGACTTTGAATTGAGTTCAGGTTAGTCGTAGTGTTAGGCATGTAGGTTAGGGGCTGCCAGAGCTTTTCAGGGTCTCGAAAAGTAACTGCAAACATTTAACCAACTTCACCAAGCCTATGTCAAAGATAAAGTGGACATATATTTAGTACCTAAAGCTACAGTGAGTAAGGAGTCAGAGTCTGGGCCAAACAAAATAACACAAAGAAGGCGGTCTGACCATGATGATTTAAAGTTGAGATTTGATTTTCATGGGTTGGATCTGAAGATGCTCCACTACCATAGTGTTGTTTGCAAAGCCCTGGGCCCTTTTTTCTTTTTTTTTCTTTTTTTTTTACAGAAGCCAAACTTAATTGCGGTTGAACGTTGTTTATATTTTTGGCACTGTAAATTCAACTGAAGCATTGTATAATGTGGTGCTACACATACTGTAGCTAAAGCAGGAAAACCCCACATCCGTGAAACATGTATGAATTAAGTGACAAGTATAGCAAGTATTTTTTTTTTTCTTTTTGGGAAGGGTGTAGTTATCTGTTTTCTCTCTGAGGGGAGCACACCCACACACACTTTGATAAGTAAACCAGGGATTTCCTATAGTCCAACTGGGTTGGGCTATAGGAATGAATAAAAATTGAATGGAAATCAATGCAAAGAAGATAGAAAGACATTCTTTTCCTTCTCCAAACACAAACAGGGGCACTATGTTGTGTTTCACCTTTAGAGGCTGAGATGAACATTTTATGACAGCGTATTTCACGCAAGAGTGAAATTTAAAGCTTCTTAACTGTTTTCTGAGGGCTTTTAAGGAAGGAATTTAAAGATTAGCCTGCCTTTCATTTATATCCACAGGAAACTTGGGACGAATTTCCTAACCTCTGGAACAGCCAAGGCAAACATTATCAGGTATTCTGTGTGATTTAGTGTGAAACTCACTTACTAGATCTGTACAAATAGTTTTCATCCTGACATGATTATGTGGGGTAATAATAAAAGTAGAGAATAAGTACAGTTTGATATTACAATATCAGCCGTCTTGCAGTCTCCTCTCCACCTCTGAATAATCTTTGCATGTTTGCAGGATTTATTCCTATATTATACATGTGTGTTTCTTAACGCCAGTGGTGTACCCTTCCATTTACAAACCCTAGGTGGCAGTATTGACCTTTTGTCATTTGTTTGGCTTATATGAGCTTTATTAAAGAATAATTAGAATGATGTATGGGACTGCCTGTCTCTATCCACATCCATTCTCCCCCAACATGACTATTTCATGGAATAAGTATCAAATTAGGCAAGCGCAGTCTTTGTATGTGGGGCAGTTGAAAACATACCCCAGCATTTATCCATTCATCATCACACACACAGCAGTTGGTGACGCTACATGTGATTGAGAGGGAAGGTATAAATGGCATATTTACTGAGTGCCACAAGAAACTGTGTTGTGTGAGAGTTAAATATGCGGTGGATTTGTGGGACGTACAAGGATGTTTTTACCAGCATTTTAAATTGTACAGGAAATTTCTTCTTTCTTTCTTTTTCTTTCTTTTTTTTTAAGGAATGCATACGATAAAAAATAAAAAAAATCATATTTGTGTGTGCAAGCTTCGTCGTGTTTGCTTTGCACCTTTAGTGCCTGTGCTTGATTTCGTCTTTGTATGTCATTTAAAAGAGTGCCTCTCTCTCCCCATCCCCAGCCTCTGAGCTGAGCGCTGGCCCCCTCGCTTTTCAGCATCAGCAGCAGCCCGCCACGCTCAGCTAGAGTTTCCCTGTGTCCGAGCGAACCGCAAGAAACGCCACAAAAAGAACAGAACAGTGATTGATAAGACGTCTGAAACAAGAGAGCGACTAAACAGGGCGTCTAGCTGTCTGTCTTTCTGTCGCTCTGCTACACACGCTTGGTTTCTCTCTTTCTCCCTCTGTCTCTTTCTCTCTCTCTCTCTCTCCTTCTCTCTGCCACCGTTTCTTATTCCACCATTGTGTGGCAACAAACACTCCATTCTGACAACGACTGAACTGTGCTGATACTCTTGAGGGGCAAAATGGGAGGCTTGTCAAAGCAGTGGTTGTTTGCCCTCTGCTAGGAATAATAAGGTGTTTTTTTTCTGTAGCGATTAATCACCAGCAGACCTTGTGCTTGTTTTAGCGACTATTCTAGGCAAAATGAATGTCAATGTGGGGAAGCAATTTGTTGGGGAAATAAGGCAGCTGATTGTTGGTCTTGTGTTGCTCTACTAGAAAAGTTTTTTTTTTTTTTTTTTTTTTGTAGGACAAGAGAACCCTCAGGTACAAATTTTTTCATGTCAACTAATTACTTTTCTTTGTATCAGTTTTCTTTATAACAGAAACAATTATACAGGGCTATGAAAAATAATTAGCATCTTTACCAGATTTTGTTTTTGCAAATTTTAATATCAGATAAAGATCTGAGTAAATACATGATTTCATTTATCGAGGGGAGAAAATGAAGAAGGTACCTAAACCAACCTTTTTTTATATAAAATGTACATATAAGTTGCTATGCCTGTTGGACACAGTCTCTTGCCCCATACAGGGGACTCTGATGGCACTGAGCAGCTCCTTTAGTGGCAGGAGAGATTCAGAAGGTCTTCATTCCTTCCAACTGCTGTCAGACTCTACAGAAAAGCCCTTGCAGCTGACCACTCGCACACTTACACTGGCAAACACACACATATCCAATAGACTTTATAGTTTTCTGTTGGTGTGCGGTATTTTATGTCAGTCTTGAAATTTCAGCTCATGTTTTTGATGGTGGGGTTGAACCCTTTTTGTTTATTTTCCATTTTATTTATTTATTTTTGTTACTCTTTTGAAATCATTTGGTAAAGTCACTTTTTTGCCCATTTTTTTCTGAGGGACTGAGGCTGCCGAGTAATCATGCACACGCTGAGATAGATGGTTGATCTGGTTGACCACCACCTAATACACTTTAATCAGATAAGTTTAATGTTCATACTGCACCTTGAAAATGAAAAACGTAAAAAAAAATACAATATTCTCAAAATACTCAGTTCCCATACGACTGTGCACACAGTGTAGAATAAGTGAAAGCAGTAATGAATGACAGTTGTACTTCTGGTTTTGTTGGATATTGGATTTTGCTGTTTGAAAAATAATTTACATACTAACTATCCTGAGGCGCATCACAGTTCTCAGACGCACCAAGGGGTCAGAGATCATTAGACAAAACCCCGCGTCCAAACCAGAGGAGTTATCGCTTTGGAAATTAGTCGACTACATCAAATTGAGTAAGTAATTTAAATCTGTTGTTTGCTCTTGGTCTGTTTTCTGCTACTCTTTACTTTCTGTAATGATCTGTAAACAGAGTTGCGGCTTGTCGACAATTTAACCCGAACAGACAGTTGAAATAAAAATAATGAGGCTCCCCTTTGATAAGCTATATTTCACAGTTGCCTTCATAAACAATTTGGTTTGTGTCCAGTGCAAATGTTTATTTCACATTGTAACGTATCAGGGTAAATGTCTAATTCTCATCCTCGCACTCTGTATTTTTGTTAATCATTAATGAAGCACTCTTAATTGGTATATCACTACAGTACAGGCGGGTACCATTAAAGCTATTTCTGAACCTATGTAGATGGCATTCAGTCTCAGTGATAATTTACATCATGCATCTTTGCATGTCAACATTTGCAACTCAGTGTTATGACAGAATCCGTAGGAGATCGAAATCACATATAGAGACAGGTAGCAGGAGGCGTATTTCAGCGAAGTAGGTAAGTTTAGTCTCCGCAGGGCATTTAGTGTAATTGCGGCTGAGGATGTTGCATTTAATGTTGTTGTTAGAGAGTGAGTGCTTTGCACTATGTGCTCATGTAAAGACTTTTGTCTATGGTTAGGTCAAGGGTTGGATGTAATTTTTTACTCATTTTCATCATTATATCATTCTCCAACAGCTTTGGACGGATGTTTTATTATACATAAAATGATGATAAAACAATGTAAAAAAGAAGTATGGTTTTTGAAGAAAGGAATTTAGGACTACTGTTATTTTCTTTGATGTATTACTTTTAGAAAATGACAAAAATGATTTATTCCCTTCTCAGTAATCAATAAAAAAATTTATTTTTGGCATTTCAGTAATAACACCCTTGTCTTTCTTATTTCTGACCATCCTCAGTTTCGTCTGCTCTCTTTGGTGATAAGCCCTAAATCTTTGAAATCGGAAGGCTTCATTTCCATCACCCTCCTCTTCAACACTCTCCACAGATTCTCTTCAATTCAGAACTCTGGCTGTTTTACTTCCAAACCTAAACATTACTTCCAGTCTCAAGAAACATCTGTCCATCCATCTGTCCCTCCCTCCATGCATTGGTAGTTTGAGGATGGGTTGGTGTCTATCTTGAGGCAAGATATACAAACAACCATGCAATCAATGACCCTTACTGGCAATTTTTAAAGATTCTAAGTAACCTAACTTTCAAGTAGTTACAGTGTGGAAGGAAGCCAGAGGACTGCAGATGCATGAGATCAGGATTCAAACCAATGACGTTCTTGCTGTAAGGCAACAATACTAACAGCTGCTTCACTATGAAGTTGATTAAAAAGAAACAAAGAAGAACTTCCACTGCAAAATGGACAGACAAATGTGTGATATCAACATAATTTCACATTCTCCTATAGTGTGGCAGTGACAAGAAATCTGACTACTAATCTGTCTACCCTTCATGAGATGTAGGAAGATCATAATTCTGTTATAAATTTTGCATAAAAAAATCATTTACATTAACTTTTTGTGATACTGTTTTTTTTTTGTTTTTTTTTTTTACACGTTGAGAATTTCTGATGCAGTTCATCGCTGAAAAAGAATCTGTGAAAAAGTTTTTATTTAATCTTCATTTTTAAAAAATGACCCGTTTCACATTTTGCCTTTTAACTGACATTTTGGTCTCAATATGATACGCAACCAAATTAAAGATCGAGTAAAAAGAATGTTCTCATCTGTTCATCTGACATTTTTATTGAATGTGTCTTAAAGCAACCAAGGGCTCTTTTAAAATCCTGCCAGAGTCACTTAAGGAAATCAGAGCGGGGGGTTTTGGAGCCTGCAGGGGTTCATTAGGAACAGACTGGTCCAACTTCCTCTGCCAGGGAGGAAAAGGAGAGCACAGAAATATGGGGAGAGAAATGAGGAGAGGTAACAACCAGAGAATCGGGGCTAGCAAATGGAGAGCGGAGGCTAAGTGGCGACCAGTCGGAAAACCATGTGAAAGACAGCAGAAAATAAAGTGAAACTAAAAAAGAGACACAAAAAAATGAAAAAAAAAAAAAGACACGACGAGGAGCAAAGAGAGACAGCAAACGCTGCTGTGCAAGTTTTATTCTATTACATCAAGACACCACAAATCAAACCAGGACATGATGACAAGTAACGAGACAACCGTCACCAGGATCACTGCCAGTATGCCTGTTACCTATTGGCTGGCGCACTCTTAACGCCGCGCTCTTTTCATTGTGGCTGTCAAGCTGTGGAGTACTCTAAATGAAAACAGACCTCTTCCTTATTTTTCTTTTGTAGCAGAGGTGAGGTATGGTAGCTCGTAGTGCAGCTCTGTCCTCAATTCACAGAGGGACGCATTGTATACTTTCTTTCCATTGAGTGAAAGAGTTGTATAGTGTCTCTGTTCCTTTTTCCCTTTTTGCACTGGAAGGCATTCATCACCCACCTTCTGATAAATGGTTGTTGTACACAAAAAACACACATTGGTGCACACATAGCTTTACAAAGCCGCTTCCATACAAGCCCGGTTCATAGCGGTGAGGATTTAGTGCCTCACCTGTGGCTGTGACACCAGAGAGGGGATTCCATTTAGAAAGATTCTTAGGAAACTTTATTTCAGAAAAATTTCAGACTTTGAAGCATCTGTGCTTACGTCCTTGTAGTGTCGCTGTGGATTATTTTGTGTGGATACATGGTTCCCTTTTTTAGATAGCTTTCTGGTGAACCTAATGCGCAGGGCTAGGAAATGGAGTCTTTGCAGTCTTCCAATGTTTTTTTTCATTAGTCTTTACTTTTTTTTTTTTTTTAGTCTTTGCTTTGGTCAATGTGGCCAAAGCAAAGACCACATTTGCTTGATTGGCTCTAATGCCAATCAGAGCCAATACTCTGATTGGCATTATGATTCGCATTGCATGGTTTTCATAATGAAGCAAAGATTTAGCAAAAATTATTTTCACTCAAGAAAACAATCAACAAGAATACTAGACTGGTAACATTTCAGCTGGTTTCACGAAAATATTAGTGTTAATTTACATCTGTAAATGAGTCGCAGGTAAAGTTAAAAATTAGATCTTTTAAATGAGGAGACGAGAAATCGTTGAGCCTTAAAACGAAGGAATTGGTTGATAACCTGATCAACTCCATGTACGTTTTGTTGGTTTGGATTACAGCAGCTGGATAGAAATAACACCATCTGTTCCCTACAAGTGTCCTGGTGGTCACAGTGTGTGCGAGAGTTTGTGTTCGTCTTGAAAGACCTGTTGTGTAATAAAAGACATTCATTGACAGTTTTGACACATACTTACAAAAGCTCCCACAACAAATGCACCACTATTAGGGGCGTTGAAATCCTAATAATATCAAACCACCCACCCAAACTATTGTTCCCAAACAGAAAAAAATAAAAAAAAATGGGTGCTTCATGTGTTTTTCAGAGGATGCCAGGCGGAGACCTGACTTATCTGAACAATCAAGGTTTATCAACCCACGCCAGCCTTTCGATGGGCATCTGTTGCATTGTCATTTGAAGTCACCACATAGGAAGACACCGTTCCAATTGCTGTTGCCAGGTCTTTCTTTGTTGCTCCTTTTGTTGTGTCACATAAGCCATTTCTCACCATGGGAGGAGACATAAAGGAAGCTAACAAAGAGAAAAATAATTCATTTGTTGTGTCAAGTATAATAACTGATATTTGAATACTTTTTACCCCGGTGCTTGGAATTGTTCTGTTGAGAAAGGTAAGCTGCTCTTGAATTATTCCCTGGATGATGCCAGCTTTTGTACCTAAAATCCCATGTGGCTTACTCCTTTCTTGCTCGGTTGAATCTCGCTGATTGCTTTTGACTGTAAATGATAGAGCCAAGCTGAGAAATTCTTTATTGCTGACAGAAATGTTAGTGGCGGCTGTGCTATAGAGTCTGTTTTGAGCAAATTTAGGCGTTAGATTTCAGGGTCACTTATACAAACTGTGGTGCGCAAACACACAGACAGGTTCTTCTTCACGCTCGTGTTTACACACATCATTGCCAGACAAGATTTCTGCAGGAAAAGGCCAAACCGACTTTAAAGTGTCTCTCAAAGGGAAAGAGAGAAAAAAAAAAACAAACATCCTCAATCTCTGTCTGTCTGCTTGCTCCATTCCTCTTTCCTTTGCTCGTTGGAAGAGATTTTTTTCTTTTCAAACAAGTCCACAGTCTGTTCCTGTAATTGCATACAATCCCTGTCTCTAAAATGTTACAGAAAGAAAGAAGATTTTTTAAATGCCCCTTTTCTTCTTTGCTTGACAGATCAATCGAGCTCCGAGCTTTGGGACTGATCAGAAGCTTGATTACGATGTGAAGAAAGGGGTGCTGCTCAATGCTCTCGAACTCCTCAACATCAGGTATTGCTTTCTGCTGCAGCCATGTATGTGGATATGCATGCAGATACATAAACATATTGCATCAGGGGGCCCATTAAAGCTCCAGGCTTTTTTTTTTTTTGCAGGGGTTCTAAATGTTTAACGATTTCAGTCATTGCTTACTTTGATGCTTGGTGGAGTTCAGAACCTTTTTTACATCTGATTTTAAAACGGTTGTGACTGTGGTAATGGTGTGAACAGTTGCACAACATAAATCATATTTGTAAATGGTTGTGTCTCAGTGATAAATGCAGGACACCCCAGCGCCTGATTGAGAAGCATTCACATATCAAAACTAAATCTCAGTTTCAAACAGTGGAAAAGAAAAATTTGTTCAAAAAATGAACATTGTCGTACTCCTTAAGCAAAATATATAAACAACAATTTATTTTCTAGCTAAGGGAAAAGTTAGGACGCTCTTCTACTTTTGTAATTTTTATGCCCATTCTAAGTAGACATGTATGTAGCATAAGTTGGAATATCTTAACTTAAATCTGACCAGAAATTGATTTTTTTTTTACTTACGTCTTGTATGAAATTTCAACATTTGTTTATTTATAATACTTTTTTTTTGGTATTATTAAAATTTATATTAAACATCAATGTGTCCTACGCAAACACACAGGCTCTGAGAAGGTTTCCTGTCAGTACTTTTGTTTTTCACAGATCTGTACATAAGCCTTTTAAAATGGGAAGAAAACCTTAATTGCACATGTCAGTGTGTGAGAGTCATGTAACTTTTTAGCTTTAAGTTTATAATCTCTGCGACTTCTTTGTTTTTATGTTTTACTCATCTTTGTATATTTATTCAGCTTCCTGTCCTTCATTTTCTGCTTGCTTTGTCTGCCTGTTTTGCTTATGTTTTCTCTTTTTGTGGTGTACTGTACTTCTGTACACATAGTGGTTTGTGTGTAAAGTGTAGCGCGTGTGTGTATGTGTGTGTTCATTGGCATGCTTTTCTGTCCCCTGGCTACAGTGACTTTGTTCTCTGATTGATCACTGTACACAAGACCTCTAGATCTCTGCTCCCTTTGTTGCTTTCTCTCTGCATGTCCTCTTCTCGCTACCCTAAATATAGTCTTCCCCCAAGTAGTCATGCACATACAGAAACATAATGAAAACATATGTAGGCACAGAATCGTACAGGAGCATCTCAGTAAATAAGACAATCATCAAAACATGAAATTATTCTGATAATTAAATTCACCAAGTGACATTTATATGTCAGATAGATTCAACACACAGAATAATGTATATTTCAAGAATTTATTTCTGTTGATTTTGAGGTAATCGCACTAGTTAATAACCTAATTTATGATTTTACGACGTCTATTAACACAATATTTTAACATAGACATTTTATTGCCTATGCAGTCTCGTGGAAGACGACTAGCTTTCCACCAGACATTTTCCAAAAAGTGGATGAAGCAGGGCACAGAGGGCTGCCTCCAAGCATATTAATGAAATGCGGAGTGGAAGAAAAAGGTATCATTCAATAAAGGTGCACAAGCAACAGGGATAACCACAGCCTCACTCTGGAATCTCCGAAATGAAAAAAATAAAATAAAAATATTCCTTTCAATTTATTTAAATGCAGAGATGGTCAAATTACTTGTTGTATACTAGACGTAGCTTGTTGAAAACTCTCAGCTGTGCCAACTGTCTTTCTGGAGCTTCTGGTTGATGTTTTCCAAGTTCTCTGACAAAATTAGCTTTTATTTCAGGATTTACAACATGTATTCAAAGCAAGCAAGAACACAGGGCATACATAGTATGAAGCCCTTTTGTTCGTGGAGTGAACGAGTGTCTTGCAGAACTTTAATCTATCTCTTTTAATATACATTAGCTTTTCTCGCCCATAGGAAGGAGTTGTTGGTGTTTGCTTGACTCTTTGATCTGTTTACAATGCAAACTGAATACAACTGGGATCAATTTAGACCCATTCGGGCATGGACATTGATAGACGTCATTCCCCCTCAATAAAAATATTCAGTCAATATTCAGTTTAAAGGGCCAGCGACTGAATTAAATACATTTTTCTCTCGAAGCTGCAGTCACCTACTTGTTCATAATATTCTGTCTGATCCTGTTCCTCCAGTTGCTGTTTAGATTTTAGCTTGATTTATTTTTTTTTTTAAACATATTGTTCGAATTTTTTTGGAAGCAATATTTTTCTCGATAATAATGAAGAGTAACCTCTTATCCAGACATCAAGCGGACAAATATTCTCCAAAAATAATGGATATTTTTTACTGTACAGACAAGAAAATAATGATCAAACATCTACTATGTGGGAAAAGTATGAAAACAACAACAACAACAACAACAACAACAAAAATATACAGCATAGAGGATTACTAAACAGTTGAGAGCTTTTCAGTATGAGGAGCCTAAACATATAAACATTTTATCAATTAACTTGTTTGTGGTTCAGGGCCAGTGATAAGAAAAGAAACCTGGCTCAGGAGAAGGCAGAAGCTCAGAGGCGGCTTTATGGTCATGGCTTCATGAGGAAACTTTCAGCTGCTTCCACGGACTGGGAGAAACAACGTCACACGCTGGAACGGAGAAGAGAGGAACTGGTATGGCACAAACGGGATATTACACCTTCGGCTGATCTGAATGTGTGCAGATTTTTTTTTAAGCATTCTTCCAGTCATGCATTATTCCTTCTGCACTGTCCTTATTAAATGACGGTTCTCTTACTTGCTGACCACAGACCTGTGGCAAGCAGCCTCTGTGGAGGTCATAAGCTGTATAAGGTGCTGCTCATTACCTATTGTCAAAGGAAAATTACATCCCACTTTGACTTTTAGAACCTGTATGGATGTATGAAAGTAGAGTTCATGCTCTGATTGATGATAAATTATAACTTCAGTGGCATCTGTAACCTCATTTTATCAGGCTAAGACTGCTGTAGCTTAATGATTCTTTTCCTCTTTCTTCTACTGCGTCAAAATTCCAACTTGGCTTCATGTGACAGCAACTATTTTGGTGAAATCTGTGCATTGCAAATCCCACGCTTTTCGTATGCTTACGTGAATATATAATGCGGTTCATGTAAATGCCTGCAAAATAACTAATTGGTTAAATTAGTTGCTGGAGCACCATCAGACTGGCAGCGCAATTTTAAAAGACAGATCTTCCTTTGAATGCCCTGAGAATTAAACCAGCTTGAACTTTTGGCTTCGCTAATGCCTGAGAGTCTTAAATTCTACTAGTTTATTTGTAGTGCAAAGAATTTGGAGGATTTCATCAGTCTTAATGCATTTTATATAAAAAAAATTAAAGAATATGGAGAAAGTTTTACACAAAGGAGAAACAAACATGGAGAATGGAAACAGTTGTGTTTTCTGTAGCTTGAACTCATTCAAGGAGAAAAACGATGTGCCGAAATTTGAAACTGTTTAAAAAAAATAAAAAAAGCAGAGATATTGCCTCATTCTGGTTAACGTGGACAGGGAGCATCTGGAGTAAGAAAACATTTTCCACACTTTCAACCCTACGAGACACTTGCAACAGTGGACTCCTCAGTACCAGCATGTTTACTGACATTTGTTTTTTTTAAATATCCATACAGTACAGCTTGAATATAAAATGTTGCTGTTCAAAAATCGAATTGAAGGTAAAAAAAAACAAAACAAAAAAAAAACAGTGATATCCAGCAATGGTTTTGGTTTCATTTAGGTTTTATTTTTATTAAATCTAGTGTTTGGATTTCACCTTAGTCTCTTTGGATTTAGTACTTTACAAATAAGCATGATTAATTTGAACTGCAAGGCACAGGCAACGTACTAGTGAGCTGCAGATTTAGAAAAGGAAAAAGGTTGTAAGAACAAACTCAGTTCCACTTATTTCTCAGCGGATGTCAAAAGAGTCAAAGTTTTCTGAGACGTGAGCACTGTTTAATTATTTTTCCTTTAAAATAGCGGAATCAGGGGAGCTTTTCTAATCTAGATGGGGAAAAGTGGCAGCCGCTAGTGCTTTAATGCCTCCCACCCTCTTTGATTAGCCTTTTGATAGCCACAGCTGTAATCAGTGGGAATAAGGAGCGAAGGAGCAGAGGCGCTCTTTCAAAAAGGGCACCACCTCATCTATGAGTGCTGTTTTGGCTGAAGAGAGAGCTCAGGTTGAGGTCTGCTGAAGGCTCATATCACTCAGCATTTAATGATACTGCGGCACTAGTGGCAAAGTGGTCCCCACCTCTCCGCTTTTTGTCAATTTGACAAGCTTAGACGCACAATTACACATTTATAACATGCTAATGAGAGAGGGGAAGGGAGAACATATTATTAATTTATGGCAGTGACGTCTTTCATCCCTTTCCCTGTATTTTGCAAGGCTTCATTGTTTTTTTTGTTTTTTTTGTTTTTTTTTTCTGTTACTGAGTGAAATGTTTTCCTTTGTTTCTAGAAAGAACAACTTGCACAGGTTCGCAGGCAGGTTTCCAGGGAAGAACATGAAAATCAACATCTGGGGAATTACAGGTAAAGATGAGGCAAACAGCTGGGGAGAACGGGCTCTCCCTTCAGGAGCTCCACCCACTGTTTTTTGTGCCAGCTTGCTCGCATTTACGAGGTAATCTGCACAATGCCAAACTCTTGGTAAAATAAATGTTGCTGCTGACAGAATGAAAAAAAGAACACATATTGTTTTTGAGATTGCAGGAAACCAGACTAAACACATGTTAAAATCAGAGAAAGGCAGAAAAGCAAAGGAAGGGAGGCTCAAATTGCTTCTCCTCCTGCCAAATTCTTACCCTTTGACGCATCTTAGAAACACAGATTAGCAGGTAAACTTTGCTTGCTTGCTGCGAGCCATCTCATCCCTGCCCAACAATCCCTTCTCTTTTTCTCCCCTTCACCTCAGAACCCCCAGCTGGGTCTCTGGAAGACACAGAGCGTATCGATTTTCTAACCTCACAGATGGAGCAGATTCACCCTACAGCATGACTTAGCAAGTTAAAATTTACCACTTGGCCCATGTAAGCTATTCGCTCCTCTTTACTCCTCATTTTATGCTTCATTTTCCACACAGCACTTCAGCAACAACAGCATTTTATTTATTTTTTTTTTATCATTTTTCTCCCAATTTCTTACACAAAAACAGACACACTCACCCGTCTTTCCGTCTCCAAAGGTCGAAGTAACTTCCTGACCGAGTCTTGGTCAGAACGCTCCTCCAGGCCTGCATGAAGTGCTGCCACCTCTTTCCTTTTCCTCGACAGGCTGCCAGACAGTCAATCAGGCAGGCTGGAGCACCCCTAATAAAGACCTCTTAGCATTCAAATGGTGCCCCAGCGCGGCGCTGAACTCTGATTAACACACTGCTCCTCATTAGATGAGTTTGAGTAATGAACTCACTTACATTTGGCTATTAGATAAGATCTGTTTCAGGTACGGAGCCCGTTACATCTGAGGAAGACCCAGCTGCTTGTTGCTAGCTCACTACCTTGTTAAGCAGCAGGAGTCATGAGACTTTAAAGGTGCCGTTAAGCGGAAAACAAAGAAAGATTTTCTTACCGTCTCAAATAAAGGAGTAGTTGTAGTTCTTCATTTCACTTAAGTGAGATCACACAGAGAGGAATCTAATCATCAACTCAATCAAGACATACATATGTTCAGCTTTAAAAACAGCCCCAGGTGTTTACATGGCCTGCTGAAGAAGTGACCATGAGCTTTTCGGTTAAATGAGGCTCTTTAACTATTGACAAGTTCTAGTGTCTGTTATTCCTATTGATATATATATATATATATATATATATATATATATATATATATATATATATATATATATATTAATGTGTTGAGACCTTTTTATATTTTGTCGAGTGTGTTTTTGAAAAGAAGTAATAGAATTACGTCCATACACCTCTAAAGTAATATAACTGAAAGAAGTCCCTCACAAAAGGATTCATATGCCTTGAACTTTTTCATACTTCATCATGTCACAACTACAAACTGCAATGTGTCTTTTATGCAACAGATTAACTCAAAGTACTGCATTATTGTGCAGTGGAAGGGAAAAGATACAAGGTTTTCTATATATTTTTTTACAAATAAAAATCTGTGACCTGTGCCGACTAGCTTATGAAACCAGCCTTCGCTGCGGTTGTACCCGTAAGTCTTTTGCTGCGTCTCTACCAATTTTATGCATGTACATACTGAAGTTTTGTCTAGTTTTATTTGCAAAACAGCTTAGTCAGATTGAACGAACACCATCTGTGAACAGAAATATTCAACACCTGTGAAAATTTGTTGTTGTTTTTTGCTTTGACTAGACCATTCTAAAACCCCAGTGGTTTAATCTAAATCCTCCCATTGTGTTTCTGTCTTTGTGTTTTGTGTCTCTGCTTGGTCGAAGGTGAACCTCTAGCTAAAGTCCCTTGCAGCCTTTATCAGGTTTTTTTTTCACAGCACCTGCCTGTATCTCCATCTGTCTTTGCCTTAACTCTGGCCAGCTTCCTGGTCTCACCATCCACAGTGGGCATGGTATTTTTTAGGTACAGTGCTTGTTTTCAGCTACACAGAGTATTTTGGATGTAACTGAGCCAAAAAAAAAAATTGGCATTTAGAGCCATCTGACAAGATCTGCTGTTTACTGTGGTGCCTACATCACTTGTGACAAACTGCTTTCTTTCAACACTAGCTTTCTTTCCTTAAAGAAAGGCCAGATTTATAAATAATGCCAATAATGGTTGCCTTATTGACAGATTATTTGACCTGTGCTCTGGATTTCTGCAGCTCCTCCAGAGTTAGAAACTGTTTCATGACTGTTTCTCTTAACAATGAGGCTTGGATTTGCTGTATATAGTTTAATGTTACAGAGAGCACATCAGACTGTTATTTGAGGTGCTATGTGACACAACACAAAAAATATGCAATGGGTATTATTTCTTTTGCAAGGCATTGTAGTTAGAAACATTTCACATTCAACTGTACTAAGAAAGGAGCTTAGTTAGTTGGCTCATATCTGGACCCAGAACTTAGCAGTTGCTTTATTTGAGTCGCAGTAACGTGGAATTGGGTCATCTTCTCAACAATATGGAAATGAGGCACACAGAACAGCTACACAGCATAAAATTATTAATTGCACATGGGGAGCAGTTAAAGTTTTAATGCTGAAACAGTTAACCTTTACTTGGCATTTTACTTGCACTAAAATCTACTACTCACACGCTGAGACGTAAAAGTATCAGTTCTCAGATATATATAAAAAAAAAAAAAAAAGAACATGTTTTAGTTTTCCAAGAATGTTTTCTGCTTTAGACATTACCATCATGTCTGAATCGGGAAGGCCATCTAACGGAGTGGGATTTGGCTCCTGATAGGGCTCTGCAGATGTCAGAACATTCGCCTGCTTTTTGAACTTAAAGTACCCGATGCTTATTTTGCTTAAAAAGCAGACATTGTTTTGATTTGATGGACAACGCGATGACAAGGCCGGGTTTGGAGATGTAGTTTCAGGATAACCCGGCAGAGGTTTACAAATTGTTCTAGTCCCTTTAGATCCATCATAAACACTGGGGTTAGTTTAGTCTTTAGGGTGAAATTTTAAAGGGTGCAAACAGACGCATTAGTGCATATTGCAAAAAAAAAAACAAAAACTGTGAAGTGTACTTCTGGGTGCAGAAAGCAGCTGCGTGAAAGCAGCGCTCCGTGTGAAAAGACTGATTAAATGAGAGTTTGGCAGTTTCTTGACTCAAGGTTGCCAGTAAAGCCTGTCTTTTTGTAATTTGTCTCTGCTTTCTTCTTCTCATTTTAATTTTGTTTTTCTTTCTCTTAGCATGCTGTAATCCTTTTCTATACCTATATTTTATGATCGGCTTACTGCATCCTCTTGTCTTAAATTTTTTCTAAATTTTTGTCAAATATTTAGCTGTTCTCTCAGTATCTGTAATTTTTTTTTTTTTTTTTTTTTACATTTTTTACTGTACTAAACCCTTGCTGCAAATTCTATCACTCGTCCTTTAACCTCACATGCCTCCTTTGCTTAACCCCACTCTGTCTCTCTATGTGTCCTTTCTCCTCTTTACCCTTTATCGCCCGACTCTCATTTCAACTGTCTCCCCTCAATGATAACCCTTTTCCGTTACCTTCTATTTTCCATCTATTCTTTTTATTTTATTTTTTTTATTTGCTCCTTTCTCACTCTCCTTGCCCCTCTCTCTCCCCGTCTCTGTGGCCTGCAGACGTATTTACCCCCCAGACGACAAGCTGCTGTTGGAAAAGTATGAAAGCCTGCTCTCGGCCGCCTTTCAGACCTTCCTCGCCGGGCGAGCTGCCTCACTTCAAAAGGAAATGAATAATCCTCTGAAACGAATGAAGGCACGTACATCAGTGGCAGACTGTCACGGACACACACACACACACACAAACACATGCTGTAAAAACCTGCAGAGATCCACACCTGAACACACACACTCGCATAGCATTCAGGCATCTGTGGGCAGGAAGCAAAGGAACACACACGCACATTTCTATTAAGATTCTGCCCACAGAGACGATTAGGGATGTGCAAATAATGTGGAGTATGTTGCAGTCCATGGTTTTTGTTGGGAAGTTTGACAATATGTAGGAAGGCAGAGCACAACATGTGCTTACTGTCATTCAGACTGTCTCTTCACAAATATTTATTGTGTAGTGCATGATGTTTTTAAAAAGGAAAATCAAATCCCACAGAACAATGTTATGTTTGTTTCTTTCTTCACTTCGACACTCTTCACTCTCCCGTCGGTCCTCTTTCTGGATCTTTTGCTTTTCTTATGTCTTTCTGACAGCATCAGTTCTGAGTGAGTAACAGTTGCTTCCCACATGTGTTTTATTTGATTTTTTTGCTGTATGTTAAAGAGTAAGACATTGAACGTATAAGGACACATTTAACATGTTGAAATAAAAGTCCTATAACATCCTCTCAGAATTTGATCATTTCACAGGGTTAGGAAGTAATGTTTTCTTGCGCCAGAGGCTCATCTGTGTTTTCGAGTAATGCTGCTTTAGCTCTGCTGTGAAGTTGAAGTTATGACGATAAACAGAGCATTGAAACCGACTGAGAGCTTTATAATTTTTTGCAAATTATAAAATAGGATATGAAAGAGAATGAAGTAGGACAAAATGACAACCAGCTGAGACAAATAGCAGTTTTTTTTCTTCATTTTTCTGATCTGTAAAAACAACCTTTTAAAAAACTTTACAAGAGACTTTAACAGCAGTTTTCTGTCATGTTTATGTGTTCAAGAATAGTAAAACAAAGACGCTGAAAACTGAAGTGGGGAGTACTGGGCAGACAAATAAAAGTACATTTAGAAGGCAGATACTTAAACTTAGGATTTTTAGGAAATGTATTGATACAATAAATTATTTTCACATCACCTATAAGGACATGTTGCAATTTTCATAGGAGTTACTCTCACTGTTTCTGACCTTTTGCCATTTTCTTCTCTAAAGACTATTGTGTGTGTGCGTGTGTGTGTGTGTTTTCTAAGAATGGTGTCACTGCAGAGGAACTTCATAAAGATATGAATCAAAGTTCAGGCTGAGTCGAAAAAGAACACATTTTTAATTTGACCAGCACAGAGACAGGGATTTTGTTCAAAGCCAGAAGGAAGAGAGAGTCGCTCTGCAGCTTGCTATCTGGCACCACAATCATGTCTAACAACTGAACTGTCCTCATTAAGGGACACAGTGTGAAATACTAATCTGGGCTATTTATCAGAAAGAAGGAAGGTTCCTGAAGTTCAGTCTGATAATGATCGGGCCAAACGTAGTGCATTTCATGCTGATGCAGATACGCCTCCTTACATCGTATGTCGCCTGCTTTCACTTTGTTTTCCATAAATCACATTTAATAACAAATATTAACATATGTGATTTTATTACCGTATAATCAGAAGACCAAAGGTTGCTTTGCAACATAATCACTTCCGGAAAGCACTGTTTCTCTGAAATAGTGTGAGAACTGCAGCTTACACCATAGCTGAAGTGTTCTAAAAAAAAAAAAAAAAAGCACATAAACTCATTGGGTTTTGTGCTTTTCGGTTATGGAAAAGTATGGAGAAAGACGAAAATGTTTGGAAAAGTCAGTTCTGTTTCCAGACTCCTTTATATTACTAATTACAATGCAGACGAGCAGATCTTTTGTCATATAGATTATATTTGACAGATGCTCACTTGAGTGCACCTTTTGGTAGCATAAAGCCCTGGTACTGTTTGTGAGAAGGCAATTTGCAGTGCGCTTAGTTCCACTGAAAACTAAAAAATGGTGTCCTTTTGTGGATGACAAGGTTTATCAAAACATAAAATGTCTTTGATTAACTTTTTATAACTAAATGCCTTATTTTGGGGGATTTTAGCATAATATTATGAAGTTCTTCAGTGGCAGCCATACCTCCTTCTTATTGTTTTATTATTAACACTGACCTTTACTAAGGTAAGAGAGACCATTAGTGCTTTAGATGGTGTTATAAGTTATTTGGTCACTGTGGTTCATTGGGATCCCTAACACTTCCAAACCCTTTCCAGACTCATAGGAAATCACTTGTTTATAATCTTCCTAAATTTCTTCATTTACTGGCATGATATGTTGCATTTAGACTGTTGTCAGTTTCTGTTTTTTTTTAATTACTATTATTTTAAGGTTAGCTAATCTCCTTAACTGTCATTGATCTTTAATTTCACCAGTCACCTTGGTGTGGCTGATGAAATTAATACATATATATTAATACACATATATATAAACAAATATATGTATATAAGGTTTATTTATTTTTTTATTGTTGTTTTCCCTAAAAAAAAGTAATCACTGGCTCTGTCTAGGGTCGTTCTTTCATTGCGAGCAAACAATCGATATTTCTGTCTGACAGTTTTTGGACCCGCAACACTTTTGTTTGCTGGCTTTGCGAGCTTCTCACGGCCACGAATTGAAAAAAAGTCACGGACTGTCGCACTATCAAAGAACACAGAGTCTGTGTTGTATTCCTAGAAATGAAAAAACCCATTGATTGACTGCAGAGCACCCTCTTGCTTTCAGCTTGCTGTGCCAGAGACGTTTCAGCAATGAGTTGCACTGTTTTCCACAGAGTTTGCATCACCCTTCTCCACACTTCCATTACAGTTAGGTTGAAAGGTATGCATCAGATTGTTAGCTCTGTTGTTGGCTATGTATCTTTTCCACCCCTTAGACGATGTCTTTCTATTCCTTCACTTTTAGGAATAATGAAAATGAGAAACAGGATGTTGTCAAAGCAGCCTGTGGTTTTCTGTCAGAAACATTAAAAAAAAAAAAAAAAAAAAAAAAAAAGCACGTACGCACACAGTCTTAGCAAACGTGAATCAAACGTTTCCAAATAGGCAAGTACAGCAAATGCAGCAGCTAAGCATTGATCTTAAAACAGCTCATTTTGGCCAATTTTTTTTAAACTAAAGATAAAGCTGATGTGAAAGTAGGTTTTATTGTACAATGAATATTCACTCTAAATTTAAATGGATTTTCTTTTCAATGTTGTTGCTCTCACAAACAACTGGAGCACGATGACGCTGTTTGCAGTTCAGGGTTACTTGAATTTAAAAAGAAAAGCAAGGCAAGTTAATTTGTGTTGCACATTTCAGTAACAATACAATTCAAAGTGTTTTACATGAAGACAACAAAAAGTGAGTATGTTATAGTGTTGTATGTTGTAGAAAAGAATGAAAAGAAACGTTTGAGTACAGACATGAATGTATTTTTTGTTTCTTAGGTAAAAAATAAAGTAAGTGAATGGAACTAGGAATCTAAAAGAAACACATTGATATAAGCACTATGCATGATGAAGGTTAAAAAATGCATACATATGAGGTGATCAGCATTAGTATTACACATCCCTGCTGCCTTTATGGACAACCCTTAATTTGCATACATTTTCTGCTTGATATTAGGATTTAAGATTGTTGTTTATTTCTGTTGTTTAGCGTTAATCTCAGCACCTCTAGTCATCCTGCATCCTGCCCCTCAGCTGTTGGTCATTTAGTTACTGCTCCAGTATTTCATTCTCCCAGTGCTGTAGCAGGACTTCTTGTTGCTTCCTCCTGTTTTATGCCGTCATGGTTCTATTATTCCCCTGATTCTCTTGATGGTCTTCTTTTGGTTTTCAATTTTCATGGGATTTTGCCAACCTCATTCCTGAGCTTTTGTCCTGTACCGCAGGAAAAATATGGAAGAATGTTAAAAGCAAACATCACTTCATGATTTATAAATATTATGAGTTGATGTTAAATTTTTACTTTATAAAGAATTCTTAATATGTGCAGTCAGACAAATTCAGACAAAAGGCAAAAGGCGTGAAATAGATATATTTGTATAAGTGATTACAAGATATAAGTTATTTCCAATAGAAAAATTATAAACAGCTAAAATTAAGAGAAAACAAATAAATTTTACTTCATGTGTAATTTCTGCATACATGTCAAGTTGGGTTTTCTCCTGCGCTGTAAAAACATGTCAAAACATTGGTGTAATCCACTTGCTGGTATTTAACAAGGTAATGGGCCTCCAGTGATTTTTAAACCACAGTGGGTGGGGAAAGCTTTCTCCTCATAAAAGCTTATTGAGTTGGCAGCAGATTTTTATTGCCTGTAATTTGTAAATAATTCCACAAAGCAAGGCAAAGTAACATTTTCCCTTTAATAATTACTACATTGTAAAAAAAAGTTAAAAGTTTAGTTCCTGGCTTTTCAAGGCTGCTTAAAAAACCATTTAGTGCTGCAAAGCTACAGGAGGCGGCCTCATTTTTAGAATGGGTTCCCACAAAGTGTTAGTTTATTACGTTTTATTACATTAGAGGGAGTCTGTTGGGGTGATTTACTGTTGGCAGGCATCAGTAGTGCAGATCATACTATGCAATCTGAAAATGTCAGTACAGATAACATGGTTCAAACCTACCTTAAAAAAATGATAATCCTGGACCTGGACCTGTTTTGAAAAATCACAACTTCTATTTGAGATTATTTTATTTTGAGGAAAAACATTAGAAGAAAGTGTTTTTAAATCAGCTTCAGCTATTTCTCTAGACAAGTGTTTCCTTACTTTAGTTGTCAAGGGACACTGCCCTGCATGTTTTAGATGTTTATCTGCTTTGACACACTTGATGGAGTCAACAAAAGCCTGTTAATTGGCCATCAATTTGAAATCAGCTATGCTGGAGCAGGGAAACATCTAAAACATGCTGGGCAGTGTGGCTTCAGGACCATGGTTGAAAAACGTGGCTCTAGACAAAATGTATAGAAAGTTTTTGTTCAATTTCTCTTTAATTTTTTAGGGTGATCGGTTAATTAGAATCACTGGCATGTAGTCTATGGTTTTCTGTTTCACTGGTATTACTATGATGTGACATGAGGGTCAGTTATTTTAGCTACTGGACAATTGGGAGGAGCCAAACATATCCTGTTTGGTTCACAGTAAGAAGAATAAGACAGATTAAAAAAAAATTCTCCAAATTGCATTAGAACAAAGAGTGCCAACCTGAGTGTACCAATTTTCAATAGCAACCTTAAGACAGTATCTACATGCCAGCCAGTTATTTAGGAACACCACCACCACAAAAAAGCTCTTTTTTACTATTAAAAATATAAATATGTAGTTTGCTGAATTCTTCTGGGGCTTTAACTGGTGATGTGTATTAGTCAAATAAGGCTAAATAAAGCAGGAGCACTCAAGACTTTCCTGGTCACAGATCACCCTGTTTATATATACTCTAACTGTGGAAGGCTAGGAGACGACAAATAATAGTTTAGTGGCAAAAAGTTGTTTTGTCAGGAGTGGCTATCAAAGTCTGCGCTACCAGTGATTGTGCTGGATTTTATTCCTTGTTAACTGCATCCAAATGTTTTTTTTTGTTATTATTTTTACTTCATGATTATGCTACTTTACATATATTATTGTAAGTTTCAGTTTATTTAATTCAATATTTTTGTATGTAGTGCCAATTCGCAACAAACATTTTCTCAAGGCACTCTCCAGAAAAAGTCAATTCAGTCCAAACATATAGAAACATTGTAAGTCACAGACAGATTGAAAGTCAATCCACATATGAAACATATGACATTTAAGCCATCTGTGTCCAGAATGGCATGTCCCACCATCCAAGCTTTCACACACTCACAAGTATTAATTCTACCAGAATGAATCCAGTGAGCCAGCAGCCAGCTGACAATCACTTTGGATTTGAGCAGCAAGTGGAAGCCTGTTATTTCCCTGCCTTAAACAACATTAATAATCTTTGCCTGCATTTCAACAGCTGCCAACTGGACCAGGCTTGTGCATGCTGGCGAAGGCCATGAAGCTCCTCTTTTTACTAATTCTCTCTCAATGAGCTCAGCTCAGCAAAGAATCTCAGGCCAGTGTATCTTTTCCAATCTCCCCCAGACAAGGCGCCTCTACAAAAGTGTGAAGTTTAGGTTTCTCTTTACTTTTACATTAATTGAAGAATTTGACAATCCGGAGACGTATCAAATTATAATTATTACTCCATAAGTGTATCCAAAAGATTAAACTGTTGTGACTAATGATTTCTTTTTATGTGTTTAACTGATCTAAACTGAGTTGCCTGTATGTATTAACGTGCAGGAAGAAGATATACTGGATCTCCTGGAACGATGTGAGCTGGATGACGAGAAGCTGACGGGCAAATCCTCCAGGCAACGAGGCCCAAAGGTGGGTGAAAGGGAGAGAGGTTGGGAGACACTGAGCACCGAGTGCATAGGGTCCAGATGCCTCATGGGACCTTCAAAAAAGACGAGTGCCAGAGAGAAAGGGATGGAGGTAGTCAGATGCCTGGAGCTAACACTCTGAGAAAGCACATCGGACGTGATTCAGAAAAATAAAGGTGGTGGTGAGGATTGGGGGGAATGGGGGTTGTGGCTGTCTAGCAGCTTTGGAAAGAAAGAAAGGAATCAGAAAGAGGCCCAAAGAAGGGACCCAACTCCCTAAGGGGACAGCTGTCAGCCTGTTTCACCTACGCTCCCCCACTTGCACCCCCTTGCTATCCTTCTCTCTGTCTATCATTCTCTTCTTTTTCCTCTCTGTCACATCCACCTGTAAGCCCCTTCAATTTCCCGCGACAGCACATTACTCCCTCCATCAACTTGCTCCACTCTCCTCCGTTCACCTCTCCATCCCTCTCTCTTTTGGGTGCGTGTACATCATCCCTCATTCGAGGGCTAAATTGACTGGAACACTTGAGGAGTGTGTTAGGGACCAGACGTTGAAGTTCAGCCGTTACGTTTGTGAGGCCCGAGCCAGAATGAGAACTTGTTCAGACACAATCACTGTTGTCCAAATTAATTTCGGGCCCGTCAGCTTCGATGTTGCAGAACGTATGGAGAGAGACATCGGTAACAGGGGGGAAGTAAAGTGCTGTGACGGATAGATTCCCTCTCGAGGGTGAGTTGCTTACAAGCCATCTGGTGGAGCTGAACCAAGCAGAATGTGAAAGCGCGATGAGTGGAGTTAGACAGGATTTTGAAGGAAAGACATGGCACTGATGTTTCTGTCAGCGAAGGAAATGTTAAGGCAGACGGGACAGGAAGTTGAGAAAAAAGGATGGCAGGGAGCTTTATAAGCCTTTTTAATTGCTTTTTGTCTCCAAATCCTAATTTTGATCTACTGTTCTTACGCTTGTGGTTGATACTCTCTTTCCCTACCCTACTGCTTGATTCCTTGTTCAGGATGATTGCTATTCTCACCAAAATTTCATCTCATTTTTAGTGTCTGATCTCTCATTTTTGTCTCCCTCTTCACTGATGAGGGACTGTCTGTCCATGCATGCTTTTCATCTCCTCTTCATATCCAAAATCATCGCCTTTCTGAGTTCATTTCCACCTCTCTTTGCGTATTCAGTCCCTCCTCTGTGCTTCTATTCGTTCCTTTCTGCTGCCACTGCTGAGATTCACCTTGTCCCTCTCTTTACATCTCACCTCATCAATCTGATGTCCCAATCTTCCCTTGTTATTCTCTTCTCATGTATTTAATCTCTCTCTGTCTCTAGCCCCCTTCATCACTCACCCACACGACTACCCAGCGGTGACTCTTTCAGACCCATGATCACTTCCTGCTTATTAATTTGGGTGGCCTTACAGCAATGCCAGACCTGAACACTGAATATCAGATGAAGAAAAGCTTTATCAATGTCCTCATTGTGTCCCCCTTTCAAATAGGGAGATATATTATTAACATTAAACTAAAAACTTATGTTTATTAGCTCATGCTTTACATTTTAATGCACAGACATAGATATTTTCACCTTCTCATCTCTAAGTTCATATTTCGTTAAGAAAATTCTCCATGTTATCAAAAGCGCTCATGTACCATTTATTTGAAGAATTGAAGGAAAACAGCTGCTGAAGAATGAATAATAAGCTTCTGCCTTAACATTGCTCTTTTATGTAGATAGTTTTTGTTCAAGCTAGAACATTTCCATTGTTAGTGGTTGCACTGATTCTATGAGTAAAATCTTCTAACACAGGCAAAACCTCCCACTCTTGCGTCCTTATGAGTCCAAGTTGAACTCCAACTTGAAGAGTTCAGACTTCCATATTTTTCCCTTAATACTGATAGTAGATAAAGTTGAACACCTGATGGCTGGAGTTGGAGTATGTGAGGAGGAGCTTCACCATGCAAGGTCCTGAAAGTTAAATTCAGGATTTTAAAATTAATTCACTTAACAAGTAAGACCTTAAATAAGGAGTGACGTGAGCTCCTTTTCGTTCCAAATGAGATCCTTACAGGTGATCTTCAGTCTAACCCTATTATGCCATAGTTCATTTAAATAGGAGTGAGATATCTCACCAGATCACTCTCCTTGCCTGGAGCAAGGAAGAAGTGTGCGTACAAGACCGGAAATCTCCTGCATAATGTGGGGCATTTATACTGAGCAGAAGTCCATCTTCCTCGGAGTTGACATCAGGACTGGCATAATGTAATAGAGCTTCTGGTAGACAGACGGTAGTGGAGCATCACCCACAGTGAGATACATCACTCATATCTCAGAGAACAGAGGTTATATCCTTAACCTAAAAGTTTTCACAACTGTCATTATGGAAGGAGGACTTCCATAATTAAGTCCTCCTTTTTTCTTGATACTCTTTAAGGTCATGCTATTAAAGTAAACAACCAATAGTGGTCTTACAGGCAGATTGCTCCAACTGTCCTAAACTACGGATTTCCTTTGCTCCATTTTACATTTTCCCTTCCACTTAAGAGATATGCACTACTTTGTGTTAGGCTGTCACCTATGGAAATACTTTCAGGTTTGTGGTTGTCATGGGACATCATGTGAAACATCTGAATTGTTGTCGCTTGAAAGTTGATTTTGTAATAATGTGTCTGGTAACTTATATGTCAAGATTAATGACTTTGTCTGTGAAATGCATGTTATTTTTATATTCTGCTGTTATGTGTAGAGTATGTTCTGAGCATCTGTTTCTTTGTTGTTGCCAGCCCTTGACCGCCATGCCGGAATGCAGCCAGACGCCAAGAGGCCAACGACCAGACTACCTGGCTGACTTCTCCAGTGGCAGCAGCGAAGATAATTCATGCTCGTCGTCCAATGAAGAGGAGGAAGAGGAGACAAGAAAAACAGAAGAAGTGGAAATTAAAGAAAAGAGAGGCGAGAAGAAGGTCTCCTATGACCTCAGTGAAAGCAAGGAGAAAAACGTGGCTGAGCGCTCAGGTAGGGCAAAGGGTCTGGGACTGCCTTATTAGAAAGGCAGAGTGTGACATCTGATTGGAAGGTTCTTGTGTTTTTGTCTGTCTTTGCCAACATAAAAAAGAAAAAGCAGTTACCATGGACAATAGAGGCCTAGAGAAACATGAAAGAAATATTGGCAGATGAGGCAATTAAAAATTTATTGAGGCTAATTAAAACTCTGGATGATTGAACTAAAGCTTTATGCAGGTAAACAAATATTATTTTAAAAAAATAACGTTCAGTGTTTTTGTCAAAACTGAAAAATTCAGTGTTGATATTCATTTGGAAATATAAATCCAAGTTATTAATTAGACTAGGCTAATTAAGTTAAAAATCAGTTTTTTCTGGTGGAAATAAGTGAGCCAATATTTCTACAGAAAAGCAGACGGTATGAATCAATAGTTTACGTTCTGGCCTGATTACTAGAGTTATGTTGAAGGTAAAAAAAAAAGATTACTTGAGGTCAGTGATACTAGATAGGTTACAGACTATACAAATGGACTAACTTTACAATGTTCAACTTTTAAAATGTCTCTAACTTTGTTAAAAATATGACTTCACTACAGATATCTTCACCTCAGTGAAGCAGTTCACATAAATCGATAAATGACCCGGCCTACAAACACTTAACAGGTAGAATGAAGAAATAAAAGTTCCTGAAACAAGATTGCCGAAGCACTCTGCTGGATAATCGAAACACTTTTGCAAACTATTTCTTATTTTCTGTTTACTCTTATGAAACTCTCTTAAAGAGTGATGAAGACAAAATACTTCCCTTCACGCTTTTAAAAAATTTAGTCATCCAAGGCAACAACAATTTTTTAAATGGAAATGACTAACTCTGCCAGTATGCACTCATTTGCCATTTTAATAAGTACACCTGTGCAGTTGATAGCATACTAGCTAATCATATGACAACAGCTGAATGAAGCACTGAGGACGAGAAAAAAAGGGAGATTTACAAATATGTTGAACAAACGTGATCATTGTTGGCAAGTGCTGATCTACTAGGGTTTTCACTCACAACCAACTCTCAAAAACTTTCCACTGAGTGGCAGTCATGCTGATAAAAATACCTTTTTTGATATCAGAGGTCAGAGGAGACTCATCAGACTGGTTCAAAGTGTAGAAAAGGAACATTGGCTCAAATAACCACAGGTTGTGAAAACATTAATGCTAGAATTCACACAGGCTCTCCAAAATGTGACAAAAAAACACATTGGAAAAAAAAAATACACTTGGTTTAATGTTAGCCCCAGCATTTATATGTTCAGGTCATGATGTAGCATAAAAAATCTGAAAAAAATATGGATTCATTCTGTTTCCATAAACAGTTTAACCTGATGAGGGAATGGGGAACATTTTCTTGGCTCACTTTGGGCACCTTAGTGCCAGCTGAGCAAAATTTAAACTCTACTGCATATTTTTACTGACCATGCCCATCTGTTCATGACCACAAAGTGCCCATCTTCTCAAAGTGGTTTCTTGAACATTATAATGAGTTCATTGTACTGTGATGGCCTCCTTAGTGACCAGATCTCAGCCCAGTTGAGCAACTTTTGGACATTATGGATTTACAGCTGGTAAAACTGTAGCAACTGCTTGATGCCATTATCTCAATGCGGTAAAAACAAATTTGGACGAGTGTTTCTGACACTTTGTTAAGTCTGTGACAGAAAATATGGAGAATGTTTTGAAGAAAATAATGGGTCAAATCTGGTACTATTATGGTGTACACCAGGGTTACGGTGAGGTTTTATGGATTGAGAGAAATTCAAATTTGCACATCACTTACTTTAAAATGAATGTGCTTTCTCATTCATTCAGATACATTCATATACAGCTTTGTGTCGTACACTTGGGCTATTTCTTACTTTCTACGTAGCAATAAATGTACTGATACATTACAGTACTATAGATGTGACTCCATATCTACTCTATCACTAAAATACATGCCAAACTCATCTGTTCTTTTTTAATTATACCATCATGAATTTTACCATCAAAGCCTGTAAAATGGGTTGTGAGAGTTCAGCTGTAGTTACTTATTATTTTGGAGGATTTCTCTCTGATATTTTATCCCAGTGAGTATGTTATTACGTCAGATGGATGGACTCCAAACTGTTTGGAAATAACCTTATAACTTTTCCTTGATTGATTGGCAGAAACTCACAAAGTTCATGTCTTAGAGTTCCCCTCTGTGGAACACACTTCTATCGTGTCTAACTTTTTAGGAAAGATTTTTCAGACACCTAAAGGTTTGGGTCAAAACTGACTGGTATCTGAAACACTTCACGGTTTCTCCCCACCTTGACTGAAAAACTAATTCCATCTGAGTATGATGGTATTATTTTGTTGATGCTGAGTACAAGGAGACCAGAATAGATTTTAGTCAGGTCTGGATGTTGCCTTTGGAAGAAAAAGCTGTAACCTTGTAAGCCTGCTCCATAGGTCAGATATAAGGTGAATAAAAAATATGATGGTTGTCTGTCCATTTGTAACACAACCGGATTTTATATATGAAAACATTGCTGCTCATTCAGTATTGCCTCTGGTCTCTTAGCAGCCTCCTTGACCAGTTATCATATTGTCTTTTTAGCAAATGTGGAGCAGCCTTTAGGTTTTCTAATGACAATTCTCCAGTGACTAATGAGCAGTTTCTCTTTGCCAAAATTCCCACATAATGCTGTTGACTTTTCTCTATTCTTCTGTTGTTCAATAAGATGCTTTTGATTTTCTCTATAAGCTCTTTGTAAACTACAACTTACCTTCATTCAGTCATTATCTATGTCCTCTTATTCCTTGTGGTGCTTCAGGGGACTGTAGCCAATTCCTAGTGGTTAATAGGAGAGGCATGGGTATACCCTGGACAGATCACCAGTTCACCATAGGACGACACAGTGACACACAGAACAAACTTCCATGCATGCAAACACTCATTCCTATGAGCCATTTTGAGAGGCCAATCAACCTAGCATGTACCTGGAGTGAAACTATGTATGTATTCAGAGAACATGCATAGTCCATGTAGAAGCACCCTGGCTGTGATTTGAATTCAGAACCTTGTTACTCCAAGGCAACGGCATCAACATGCAACTGAAAACTGAATTTTAATGGATGCAATTGATACAAAGTCAAGGAAATCTAACTTGGACAGTTAACCTTTACTTCAGCTTAATTGGATTTACTTTAGTTATTAAATTTGTACAAATAGCAGGGTTTCCCCCAGTGTGTTATAAACCTGGTGGGCCACCAGGCTAGGCATTGCTTATTTTTTAAGTCTTTTTAAAAGGCTTAAAAAAAAATTAAGACTTTATAGTTGGTGTTCGGGTATTAATCTTCCGATCTTTTAATAACACATAATTATCAAGTGATATTTTCAAATTTCCTGCCAGCTTTAAACGTTTTTTAACTCAAAAAGATGACTGGCTGCTGGATGAATGACTGCCCTAGCATCCAACCACCGGCCTTAGCAAGTTTTCTGGGGGAAGCCAAAATTTGAACAAAATATGTTTTAGTAAATTTAAATTGAAGGCAAGTTTATACAACCAGATTAATGCAGGGTTTTTTTTTTCTTTTTAATAAATTTTTATAACAGGGTGTTTTGGTATTTTGACTTGTAGAACGAGTTAAAACACCAAATGTTGCCAGGTGTTATGGTTAGACTGATTAGCTCTTTAACTTATTTTAAGTGTGTGTAAGGATCACTTAAGAAATTATTTTACGTCCATATCCAAAAAAGGTCAGAATTAAAGTATGATCTTCTCAGAAGGTGGTATTAGGGCCTTTGTTGTTATGCTTACCTGAAGCAATAAATGATGTATGTTCCTTCCCTAATTGCTGCTGAACAATCCTAATTTGTGAGTTCGGCAATATGGCTAGTTTTGCCCATGTTTGTTGGTAAAACAATTTTTCAGGAGTACAATCGCCGATGGAAAGGGCCACAGCACTGGGTGAAGTTAGGCATAGAAATAAACAGGAGACATTTGATGGAAATAGAAGAAGAGCGCACCTTTTTGTAAAACACCTTGAAAATACCTTGAGGGTTTGTGTAGAATTATACAATTTTATAGCAAGAGTGATAAGCCTCATACATTTCCTCCAATTCACAACAGTCACATGTACTGAATCACTTTTTTGCTCTTAGAAGTGAGAAAAGAGAACACTTTTCACAGAAGTCAATGCACTGACCTTGGCTCAGAAATTCTCTGGTTGCATTGTGGGCTGAGTTATAGCGCCCAAGGAGAGGAGTCTTGCATTAACCTATTCAATTTATCACAAAATGAGGGGCTAAATCATGGAAAAGAGTAACGTTCTTTGTGGAAACGTATGCATACGTGTGTGTGTGTGTGTGTGGGTGTGTGTGTGTGTGTGTGTGTGTGTGTGTGTGTGTATGCAGAGAGACAGCAACCTTGCCAAGTCCTTCTCCATACCAAGCCACCAAAGGACTGCTACAACTAAGCTCCATAATGCTCACAGTTGGCACTGACCAAACCTTGGAAGATTCAGCAGTCGGAAACACACACAAACACGCATACTTGTAAGCTTGGTTTACGACGGACGCACACTAATACACTGGCTGATAGACAAGCTGGAACAGTCTCCAGGTTTATAGACCGAGTCTGTGACAGTTTTATGTGTAATTCTCTACGAGCTTACTTATGTGTGTGCGTGTGCGTGTGCGTGTGCGTGTGTGTGTGTGTTTGAGATGGAGCTGCTCTTTAATCTACCCTCAGACCTTACAAGAACCAGATTTCTGCTAAATTTCTGGCATTGACAACACAAGACTGACTTGCTAATAACACAAAAACTGAACCGCTGGGTCAGTGTGTCACACTTCATCTCATGACGTAGGCGCCAAAGGATGCAAAGCAGGCAGGAGAGCTTGAAAGCCTGACAAAGACATTGTGAAATCTGAGGAGCGCAAAGCTGTTTTCTCAGTCTCAAACACTTTCTTTTCAATGTTTCCTGTGTCTTTACAGGCCGCATGTTCTGGAAACCTCCAATCAAGTCCCCCAAAACAGGCACTACTCCCTCTGTGTCTCCGACCCTTTCTGGTCCAATCAGACGTTCTATCTCTTGCCCTCGGTGCATTGCCTCCCTCCCGTCACCCAATGAGATGCGATCATTTTCCACCAGGCCATCTTCGATGATTCCGATGGCAACGCCTCTCGCCAGGCCGAGCTCCGCGACGCTGAGCTCCGCCGCGATTCGCTCTCATTCGCTGAGCCGCAGTGTCTCCGCCCACCGTGTGCCTCACAGCAGCAGCCTGGGGACTATCCACTCTAATGTGGTAGGATACTCAACATACCTAAGCAGAAACCTTTGATGTGTTAAAATATAAAATATGCTTATGCATAGTTCATTTTTAAGTTGTTAGTTCAACCTGTAAACCTTAATTTTTAGCTGTTTTTCATTTGACTATAATAGTACTGTTGATTTTTTAAAAACAGATATATCAGGTTACTGCAGCCCAGGATAATGACCTTCAAATGTGCCCATCTGTTGCTTTCTGCCTTCCTTCTCAATTTACCTTCCTCTTTCACAGCTTGTCTTCTCTTAGTACTGTTGAATAAAATGAAACCAGGCGTTTACAGAGTTTACATAGTCACGAATGACTTTTAAAGATGCATTTTAACTTATTTCTTTTTAGGGTTTTTTCCAGGTAGAAAGAAAAGGGAATACATTTTTGAAAATAATATTTCATTGCAGACATTTTAATTTAATGTAGACTAATTCACGTAAGCTCACATTTAGACACAGTCACACACATATATGGCTCTGGAAAAAATTAAGAGACCACTCAAAATGATCAGTTTCTCTGATTTTACTTTTTATAGGCATATGATTGATTAAAATGAGCATTATTCTTTTATTCTAGGAACTACTGACAACATGTCTCCAAAATTCCAAGCAAAAATTTTGTATTTATTTGCAGAAAATGAGAAATGGTCAAAATACCCAAAAAGATGCAGTGCTTTCAGATCTTATATAATGCAAAGAAAACAAGTTAATATTCATTTAGAAACAACAATACTAACGTTTTAATTCAGGAAAAGTTCAGAAATCAATATTTGGTGGAATAACCATGAGGTTTTCAATGAGGTTCAGTGCAGTGGTCTCTTTTTTATGTACACCTGCAATTTAATTGGTGAATTCAATAAGGATCCCACTTCTCTAATTTTTAAAACTGAAAAGAAAATGTTTTTCTTTGTGTGTAAAAAGGTCCGAACTCACTTGCATGCATGTTATTTTTTCTGCATTTTATGCGGTGAGTTCACCATTGCATGTAATTTTGCCTTGTCTTGAAGTGCAGGGAGCTGCACTTCAAGATGGAAGCACCTAAGTAATTCTTAATGTTTGCATATTTCATAATTTTAATGTTTGAATTTGTCCACTACTGGAATGGGATGCCTGGAAACCAACAAATTTTGGATTAGTTCCTCAGGAAAAAAAATGATCAAAAATCCAATCAGAATTTAGCCAAAAGCTTATTTGGAATTGCGACTAAGAAAGTGTGTGGTTTTTTTCTTAACCTTCCTAAATGACAAAAAAACCTAATATTGGTAGTGGAATGTATATCTAAGCCTGTATCCATAATTTTGATCTTGTATGGGGTTAGAGAAAATCCACAATAAATCTAAATTTGTGCATCCAATTCTAGTTTTAAAATGTTTATTGCAGTTGTTGTATTATTAATTCACTCCCCTGGTAAAAGAAGGATTCACATGCAGATTCAAATGCAGCATCATGTCAGTGATGCTGTGTGTGTACAGTTTTGTTCTAAGTTGGCATGTACATGTTATTAGGGGGAACCGTTGATAAGCTTGAAGGCTAAGGAGCAGGAGGCCGACATGGTGCGTCAGACCCTCTCAGCGCTCACCGCCATGCGGATCAGATTTCCAGGGAAGACTGAAGAAGAGGCTGAGGCAGTGCTAGACGAGGTGGGCAAAGATTTCTTATAGACAGGTCATTTGTTTAATTACATTTTCTTTTTTAATTGTTTTCTGCTGGGATAAAAAAAAAAAAAAAAGGTAATTTATAAGAAACAAAGAAACCAAGACATGCTTTGAGTTTCTCTGTTGCCTGCTTGGTTGTTTTTACAGTGTAGCTACGATTCATCTCCCAGTCTCACTTTACGATAGCATGTCAGCTCAGACTTGTCTTCCTCTATATTTGAAATGAACCCAGCAACAGTTTGCCTGCAGTCCAATGCTGTTCTCCTCCACTCCTTTCTATTAATCACAGCCACTTCCTTTGTAATTGCATGGAAACTGACAGGAGAGGGCCCTGCTATTTTAAATTTGTATGTGCAGATGGTGCATATTTTAACTATTTTTTATCAATGTACATTTGTTAATCAGCTAGTAAAAAAACTTAAATATAGTCAAGTTTCGATTTATGAAAATAAAGGCACATAATGTCAGGCTCCCCTGCAAACTGTAAAGCTCATCTTGAATCTATAATGTAAAAAGCACTGTGAATATGTGAAGCAAGTAATAATATCTGTTAGGCAATAATATCTATGTATGTAAAATTAATGAGCAAATTAATTTGGGAATTTTATTACATGTAAGCCATAATCATCAAAGTAAATGAAGTCTGAAATATGTCGTTCTTTGTGCAATGGCCTTTTTTATAAGATTACCACTTTTTGATTTAGAATTAAATTAATAAATTCACTTTTTGGGATGATCAAGTTTACTGAGATGAAGCTTTTCTATGCACTAAGTAGGGTTCCTCTACGTCTCTGCATGTTGTATAAATAGTATAAAATCTAAGGATACGTGGGGCACAAGATTCGACAATCAGCTTCAGTTTTAGGACTACAAATTTCTCTTGCTTTTGTTTTACTAAATTAATAAAAATATATTTTTCTTGACATGACTGACTTTCATCAACAAATAATGGATTTTAGCTGTTATGATTTAAAATTACAACTTGCTGCAGGCAATACAGACTCCAAACTATTTTTTGTGATTACCACTGCCCCTCCTGTACGCAAAATGAAAGCACAGCTGAGAGACTGCACCTGTACTGTTGACTCCTTAACTCAGAGGAGGAGTATTCACTTCGCTTATTTTGTTTTCTGTAATGATTCACAGTTGAGAGGCTTAATTCATATTTGTATCTGAGTTATTGTCTCACTAATCTTTCACTGAAAGTCTCTCATTTTTTTATTCCAGTTAACGATCGGCTGATAAGAGACATTTCTTATGTGCATTTTTTGTTGAAAAATTTGCCCACATCTTGATATGTAAAATAAAGAGCATAGCAGAAGGGAAAGTTTTATTTTTATTTTTGTCTGTTTTTGCCTTTTTTTTTTAAAGACAAACATAAAGATTTAGTCTATGAAACAAATGTCCCCATATTGCAAAAAATACTGAGTTCCAGCTGTGCACTTGCAGTTAGCATTAAACAAGTGGCTAAGGAAAAGCAAACCTGCAAAAAGACGATTTTTAAAAAACATTGGAAAGCCACTTGTATGTGGATATGTGTGTGTGAGAACAGAAAGGTAAATTGCACTGGAGCTTTCCACTGTGAGCCCTCTTTGCAGGGGATCTAGCACCTTATGTGACATAAGTACATCAGTGGGGAAGTGTGGCTTAAGTCAACTCAGCAACAGCAATGGGTGAATATGCACTTTTACTCTGGTTCTATAGTAAGAAAATGAGAATTACCCACACAGCTTTTAAATATATCAAAACATACAATTTTTTTTTTTCCCAACATAACCTCGATAAGTAGGAGTTTTTTTGTTGTTGTTGAGATTTTACCATTTCACAGGATTGTAAAAGAGTCACACATATAAAGGAGAAAAAAATTTCTAATTCTGGTTACAGGAAGTATTGTGACATGTGATTTTGTAAAGGTTAACATCTTTCCCTTGATTAGAGTATAAAGACAGGACTCAGAGCACTAACAAGACAAGACGGTCTATGTTGTGCTGCTGTAAACAGTCTGTCACCTTCTGCTTTCCTGTGCAGCTTGATGTGGCAAATATTGTGCAAGGAACCCAGTGTCTAATGGTGCCGTCACGTTTGAACATGGAACTCTATTGAAACGAGGAGCGATTTGACGAAGGCGCGAGGCGATTAGATTAACCATCAAACAGACCCAGCAACACTGCAGTTTTCAGGGTTTGATAGGTCTTCCATAATGAGTCCAACTAAAATATTGTTTTGATATTACTAAGATGTTTTTTTTTTGTTTTTCCTTTCTGTAAGGAAACATTTTTGCTATTCTTTAACCTAGTGTTTCACTGGAAAGAAAAATCCTGAACACGAGTGTCTAAAAAATAAGTTTAAACGATGAATAAATTTACCTTAATAGTTTTCTCTCTGCTCCTACGTAAACAAAAGAAACCTTGAATGCTCAGAGAAGATGGTTAATGTTTAATGCAACTGGAAGTTTCCATCTCATAAAATGGTCTTTAATAATAGATTTGCTTTTTGTTTGTAACAAGCATTTCCAAAGCTTTAACATTAATGCTCATCACACAGATTCTCGACAACTGGAGATACCATAAATCAAAGGTGGCGTCATATTGGTTGGTGAAGCTGGACTCGACCAAACAGCGGAAGGTGAGTCGCAAAGCAGAATCCAAACTCCTTGGCAGTTCTTAATTGATTTAAGTCTATTGTAACTGTATCTTTATGTCTGTATCTTTGTCTATGATTCACATCTATTTTAATTTCTCAAATTTGTATTTTATTCAAATTTTACACCAGCACAGAGTAGAGGATAGTCCAGAACTGGAAGAAAAATAATGCACGACTTTCCCATTTTTCTTTTTTTCAAATAAAAATCCGAAAAATGTGGTGTGTATGTATTCACCCCCTGATGCCCCTAAATAAAAACCCAGTGCAACAAGTTGCCTTCAGAGTTCATCTAATTAGTCAATCAATGTCAAGAAAATCCAAGAAACACAACAGACAAGTAAGACATAAAGACATAAAAATCATCTCAAAGATCATGCTTTAGTCTGTCTCAAAATGGGAATATTACATCACAAATACAAATCTCCCAAAAAATTATCATCCACTAAACTAGCCGAGACAAGATGGCCTTAAATCGAGCAGCCAAGAGACCTTTGGTAACTCTGGAGGAGCTAAAGAGATCATCAACTCAGGTGGGAGAATTAGTTCACAGGATAACTACTAGTTTTGAACCCCTAAGATCTTGCCTTTGTAGATTTACTGGTATCTTATGGTTAAAGTAAAACCATAAGATGTCCCATTTAAAATTTCATCCATCCATCCATTTTCCCCCATTTTCCAAGAACGAGTAGTGAGGCAATAATTCTATTAGAGGAACCCAGACATTTTTCTCCCCAGTGACCATCTGCAGCTCATTATGAGGAACCCAAAGTCATTCCCAGGCCAGAAGGGAGACAGAGTCCCTCCAGCAAGTTTTGGGTCTGCTCCAGGGCCTTATCCCAGAGGGACAGGCCTGGAGAAGCTCCAGAGGGAGGTGCCCAGGAGGGATCCTGATCAGATGTTCCAACCACCTTTGCTGACTCCTTTTGATGCAAAGGAGCGGCGCCTCTACTCCGAGCTCTTCTCAGATGACGGAGCTTCGCAGCCTGTCTCTAAGGTCGAGTCCAGCCCACCTAAGAAGAATGTGTATTTCACATTCTGATTGTCTGATCAAAGAATCTTGTTCTTTGATCAGAGCCGATGTCTTGTTACCAATGTAAGAGCTTCCCTTTGGGGCTCAGCTGTTTTTTCATCGAGACATTTTTAACTCCACGGTTTTTATGAGCAGACCATCCTTTCCCTGTTCCGAACCAAATCCTCAGGCTCAAAATCCGACTCCCATCCCAGCTGCTTTACACTTGGTGATGGAAGAAAACCTGTTGGAGGCTCCGTAAACATTTAAACTTGGGCGGACATTAGCCTTTCAGCAGGACGGTGACCTTAAACATACAACCAGATCTAAAATAGAACTATTTAGGTCAAACCATAGTAATGACCTAGAATCTTTAACAAGAGCTGAATATTGATGAACTGAGCTGCTTTGCCAAAGCAGCTGAAGTCTGAATCAGAACCCCTGATACAAAACCTGAGTTACAAAAGAAAAAGCTTGAAATAAAAAGACTTGAAAATAAAATTGTGTTTTTATGTTTGTTTGACTTGGTAAAAGTTTAGAGAAACGTGTTTCTTTCCAACATGTCGTCAAACATCATAAGAGAAAAAGAGAACTGGTAAGCTTTATCTTTTTTTAAAATTAATTTAGGAAAAATAAAGATAACAAATTAGTCTCCCAATTTCTCAAAAGAAAGCCAGCTCTGGGTAAAGAAAAGACAGCAAAAATATATAGTTTAAGCTTTTGTTGTTTATTTTAAATAGATAGGACCAATATGACTCCCACTGTTCGCAAATGTGATTTGCTCAAAAGTGAGTTGATTCATGATTTGCATTGGGTTGCATTATATTTTGCTATGTATAAAACTGAAGTTATGTTTTTAAAAGCATGTTGTTACTTATGTCCATGTACCCATCAAAGTTACTCTGAAGATCAGTTTAGGTTCAAGTTGTTGCTTTTTGTCAAAATATATTGTGAATGCTTTGACATGGTTTTGGGAAACACCTCTTCCCAGTTTTCTGATGGTTCAAAATAAAAAAGGTTTATTTTGAACCCTGTCTAGGACACATTTCTCTGAAATAATGCTTCATTTATTTTATTTTTTAAATGTGGGACACATTTTTCTTTCAGACACAATTCGCCATGATAATCCTTTCTTTTTTTTTGATGTTAGGTCTAAAAGTGTTAAAAATGGGGCTCATTTATCTTTTGACGTCCGTATAAATGGCCTGCCTCTGCCTTTGCTGTCAGGGCTTCTATACCGTCGCCTTGCACGGAATGGATGTTGTTAAAACCAGCGAACATGACAAAATGTCACTGCGCCTACCTATTTCTGTGAAAGCTTTTGAACAACTTTTAAAACACGAAAAGTAATCCCCAAATCAAACTTTAGAGGAAAAAAAAAAAAGGAGCAGGAAAAAAAAAACATGACAAACATGAAGATCATTACCATGTCAGACCATGGGAGGTAGATCCACCAAAAAAGATGTAAACAAAACAGAAGAGGGGACAAGACGTGAAATGGCATCCAGTAGGCGTGTCAGTAATGATGTGATCTCTCAGCCATTGCTTTCTGCACCGCTGTGCTCAGCTGTGGGCCTCGGTGGCGTGAGCTCATGTTTATTTGGAGTGAAGCAGCCTAATGAGCAGCAGGCAGAGGTCAGGAACGTAGCACCCACCGCTCCGCCGCCTGATTACCATACCAAGACATATCTGTGTGTGTTTACTCATCTATCAGTTTGTCTGAGAGCGCATGCATGCCCTGTTCGCCTCATGCTGCTGTGGGGAAATCTCACTTCTTTTGCATCGATAACAAACACACACACACACACACACACACACACACACACACACACACACACACACACACACGTGGATGCACAGACGGACAAGCACTTCAGTAATGAGGAGCGAGGAATCAAAGTCAAAAGAGCCTCAGCACTGCTCTGAGCTGGGATGAAAAGGGGAAGAAAAGGGAAGAAATAGATGGTTGTGAGGTGGGAAGGGATAGGAAAAAGGAAGAGGGGGAAAGATGGAAGCCTGGTGAAGGTGTCTGTGGACCACCCGGGAACTTCTGACACCTTATCTCCAAGACTGACATTGGTGCAGCAATTAGCTCTCTTCCAGGCTCTCCACTGTCTGCCCCAATGGTTTTTCGTCCTAGCTTGCAGCTCAGCCACACACACACACACACACGCACACACACAAAGACATTGGATTTGTATCTTTGCATGGAGACTTCTTTGAAAGCACTGACTAAACTGCTCAAATAGTCAGTGCACAGTGGAAAATTTGATTAAAGTTTTTCTTCAGTCGGTTTGTGTTGTTGAATATGCATTTTTCACCGGATTTATTCATAAATGCAAGCTTGCTCTTTGTTGGTGAGCAAATTTGGGAGCCTGTGTGATTGCTAATTTCATGGTAAGATCAACAGGGAAAAAACAGGAAGAAATTACAACGGGAAGAAATGCCAAGTTCTGCATATAAATAAGAAACGTCATTATGTATTTCATTGCAACAAACACACCTATTACTTGCACAACTTTGAACCTGAAGTAGCTGTTGTTTTTCTCTTCATCTCACACTTACTTTCTGGTTGCCTCAGGTGTTGGACATTGTTCGTTCAAACGTTCGCCTGGTGCTGCAGCGGATCTGGAGGGAGCCGGACGTAGAGAACCTGCACCTCTATCGGCTTTTTAAACGCGTCTTCAATCGACTGTTGTGGAGTCATGGCCAGGGCCTTTGGAGCTGCTTCTCCAACACCGGGTAGGCTGGTCTGAGCTCGACTAAAGCTGCGTCTACAAATGAATTCTATTAAAATGAACAAACGAGGCAACAGCCTTAAAATTATACTGAACAGAAAACCAGTGGGTCTGTTCTAAATACGCTGTCCTTCAAAATTGTTTGCACCTCAGGTATGAAGCCCTTCAATGATTTGCTTTGAATTCATCACACTGTAAAAAAAAATAATCTATTTTTAATTCCTGTACTTTTATTCAATAGGAGGAAAGAAATTCCTTCGTCATGAGATATTTTTCTACCTGAAATCATGACACTTAGTTTTCTCCTAATTTGTCTCGTACCCTTTGTTTTTTTTTTAGATGCTCCACAGTCTAGAGTACTCTCTTTTCAGCTCACTTCGCAAATGTTCTCCATGATTTGGGCCTGCGGCTGGCATGTTCAGGAGAAAACAAATGTTGATTTTGTGTCTGGTGAACCATTGTCGTTTTGGGTCTTTCATGTAATCTCGCTGAAAGACCCAGTGATAACCTGTTTTCAGAATTCTATGAGAGGCCAACACATTTTACTTTAAAGTGTTCCTGGGTTTACAATAAGAGTTTATGATGCCATGCACTCTGACAAGGCGCCCAGGCTCTTTGGAAGTGAGACAATCCCACATCATTACAGATCCTCCACCATGCTTAACAGAAACATATTCATCACTTGTTTCACTCCAGAATCTCCTGCAGTATTTCTTGCTGAAAACTTTGATGTCATTTGATCAAAGCAAACGGTTCCGATTAAAATTACAGTAGCACATTAACAATGCATGGTAGGACAGAATGAGCGTTTTCCTGACATGCCTCTTGAATATTCAGTTGACTTGTAATCTTTTTCGTTTTTTGCATTTAACCTTCATTTAATCGAGTTAAGAACAAAATAACAACCTGGTGGAAAAGTGTGTAATGATTGTTATGGAGACTTGGTCCTCAAAAAGCCAGTCTTTGCTGCCAGGAGCTTTGAATATTTTATACTCCTCTTGTTTTTCTCATCACTTTGGGTGGAAAGAAAGTCGACTTTTTGTCCAGCCTTGCTCGTCACAGGTCCAGTTGTTTTAAACTTTTTAGTAGACACTGAGGCTTTACTTATGGGCAACCATTTTCTTGTTGCTTACTTGCTTATAAAGATAAGACACATCTGCATTATTTGAATGGCATGTTCTCTGGTTTTACCAATTTAACACTAGCTAAGAGAAATTAGTCTTTTTGTCACGTCAGAGTCATATAGAAAGAGCAAAAGATAAACAAAAAAAAAAAAGTTCAACATTCTGATAAACTTTAAAAAATTTTAAGTATCAATCACAAAAACTCTTGAGTTATATTTATTTTTCCAGAATAAGTATAAAATGATTTCGACATGAGATGAAGTGGGATGTACTTGTCGCAAAATCAAACAGACAAAAAAGAAGAAAAAGTATCACAAACCACGAATGAATTTGAATCGCTTGCAGTCAACAGAAACAAGTGTTTGCACTCCAAGCCAATTACTACTTCATTCATTGCATCACTCCTCCATCTCCATAACTAGAGGCTCATGCACTGCCTAGGTTCCCCATGCCTGTGAGCCCTCCATTCATCAATAAACCAGTTTTTACTGACAGCAGGGACAATTTGGCATTTCCAGTCAGTCTGACTTCAGAAAAAAAAATGTACAGGCTGAAAGATGGAGATGTGGAGTGACTGACAGATCAAGCAGACCCCACTGCACTTTCTCCACTTAAACCGGGCCTAATCAGGGCTTATTCACAGGTGAGAGCAGGGAGAAAGAGAAAGGGAGGAACGGAATCGGGTGGGAGGTGAATGAAGGCCTCTTTAGTTCAGGCTGTTATCTGACAGTCTGAAGTCTTCTTGTGGTTTATTTTTTTTTTAAGTAATATTTACTTTAAATTCAAAGAGAAGTTCCCTTTTTCCCCCACAAGTGATACATTTCAGTAGTTGTTTTTCTAAAAAAAAAAAAACAAATAGAAAAAAAACACTTTACATCGAGATCAGTTGGGGTTTGTCCCGTAACTAAAGTCTTACAAGCATTAATCAGACAACAAGCGGAAAGATTCAGACGTACCACCCCGACCTGCTGACAGCTGCTGAACTGCTGGCTTTTCATCTCCTTTGAGATAAAGGTGTGACCTTCTCACATCTCCTAGTCTCCATATCATTTACAGTTCAGTTGTTCGGCGGCGTGTTCCCCCTGGCACAGAGGGCTCAGGGGGGGTAACTCGAGTCGCCATCCACAGCTCTCCACTTTGCTCTCCTGCTTCCATCAGAGTCCTAATTGAGGGCGAGTGTGGGAGGGAGAGAACAGGTGACCGAGATGAAGCGCTTGATAAGAGTAGGGACAGTCAAAGACTAACTTAGTGACTGAGAGAATTTGGAAAGTGATTGAAAAGGAGAATTTGTTTGAAATGGCAGGGATTGGGTGGAGGGACATTAGCCTGCAAGGATTAGTTTAGCCAAGGCTGCATCCCACCCCCCTCGTTTTATCTTTGTCTGATCACAGCGTGGTCTTGGATGATACAGCTAGCTCTGTAGCCTATCGCCTGGCCTCCTCCTTTCAACGTGGCACGTTCTAACATGGATGAACCCAACAGGGAGCCCCGTATCACGCAGAGACAGTGAGGCGGTTACTGCTCCAAAAGCACCCTCTAAATCCAGGGTGAAGACCCCCTCCTTGCTCCTCTCTGTCTCTTGTTTGATATTTTATCTGAGGGACTTAACAACAATCAAACGGCCCAGCAGCTATTGTGGGAAATGAATTCAGCAGGCTTTAAGAAAGGACTTAGGAAGAGGAGAATGGAAACACAGAGTTCTGAACCCTTTCAGAGGAAGCACGTCCCACCTCCCAAGGAGCAAAGAGGGGAAGACATCAAAACTTCCCCCCCGGGGTTGTCTGTCTCAGTTCTTGAAACTCTCTCCCAGTCAGGGGTATGTATAGGATTGTTAGGAGGGTTAACTGTACTTGGATTTGTTTCATCCCTCCTCCGGGTTTAACCCCATGCCGGTAGATTTCAGAGTGTATGCAGATGTGTTTGCACTCATCAACAGGGAAAAGGTTACGCTGTGGTCATAATGCATACATAATTAACTTGTAAGCGAGGCTTCCTGGTGATGTTTATTACTCGTGTGCTAACTGGGCTCTCTGCTCTTCAGCTCGTCGTGGGAGATCATCTTCAGCAAGAGCAGTGATGCGGTGTCGCCCCAGGAGCTGCAGTGCTGTCGCCGACTCGTCCAGCTGTGCCGGGACTGCCTGCTAGTCGTTTACAAGTTTGTCTCAGAGTCACGTGGCACTTTGACAAGCTTCAGTCCTGATTGGGATGATACAAGGTAAAAAGTGGGTTCAAATGTTTCGATTCCTTGGACTTTGACAGTCTTTCTGGATTATTCTGCTGCAGTACAGATTTGAAAGACGTGCGAGTCACACAGGGCTTTTGAAGGAAGGCACATTCATCTGTGTAACCTTGTTTATATACAAGGCTATTCAAAATGCTTTACAAAAGCTACTTAAAAATCATAAAAATAAGAAATATGCCTAATGAAGCAATAATATGCAAGTAAAAATGTTCAGTTTTGGTCTTGAGAATTCATATGATATAATATATATATATATATATATATATATATATATATATATATATATATATATATATATATATATATATATATAATTTATTTATTTATTTATTTCATACCTACCCAGTAATTTTGAGATGCATTTACATTACCTTGCAAAAGTATTCTACTCCTTTTTGTCACATTACAACCACAAACCTCATTGTTAAATTTTATAAGATAGAGCAACACAAAGTAGTTCATTATTGTAAAATGGAAAGGAGGATAGAATGCTACGTGGCTTGCAATAATTTTTGAATCATAAAATAAATATATTTATATTAAAAAATGTCTTGCATTTGTTTCCAGCCTCTTTACTCTGACACCTTTAAATAGGTGCAGCAAGGTGCTTTCAGAAGGCAGCCAATTAATAAATACAGTCCATTTCTGCATAATTTAGTCTCAGTATAAATGCAGTTACTCTGTACAGGCCTCAGAGGGTTTTTTTTTAAAGATCATTATTCAACAATCAAGATCATAAAGCTCAAGGAACACAGCAGACAAGTCAGGGAGAAACTTGTGGAGAAGATTAAAGCCAGGTTATAAAACAAAATCCCAAAATTTGAACATTTTGTAAAGCTGTGTTCAGTTCTCTTATCTAAAGAATGGAAAGTGTATGACACAGCTACAAACCTATAAAAACATGTCAGAGTGCTTAAAGAGACATGACAACCAAGGAGATTCTCAGAGATCCACACCTCAGGTGGTCAAATCTGTTAATAGGGCAACTATTGGTCAGGCACTCCAATCTATTTTCTAAAAGACAACCATAACAAATCCTGTTTGCAGGTTATGGCAAGTAGGGAAACGGCAAAGCTGTGCAATGTGGAGAATTTATCAGTTCTTCATGCTACGTAAGGTTGAAGAAGAGTCAGTGAGTTAAATTCATGAATTCCATTTATTAATACCAAAATACATCTGGTCCATAGTTCATGCTATTCTTAAGGGCTAGCAGAATAAAATGGCAAACAAGAACACTTTGTGATCTCCATTGTCTAAGCTGCGCCCTAAAGAGGGCGTTCCCTAGTGCGTTACATCCTCTAAGTACAGTGTCTTAACATGTCATTTCCTTTACAGCTATTTATTCTCAACAAGCTCTAATCAGATGGGACCACATTTGTCCTTTTTTGGTCAACATTCAAAACAATGGGAAACATGACATCACAAGAAAATTAATAAAAAACATTAAAAAAAAAATAAAAAAATACTTAAACAATCACGTATGAAATACATTGAAGCTTAGGGATTGTAATGTGACAAAATGTGAAAAGGCTCAAGGGGGATTAGTGCTGTCATTCTCTGTCTTGAATCCAGCTGAGCCAGATCCTCTAAACTTGCATTTTTGAGACTGAATAAACACTAAAGTCATTGTTTTTATTACAACATCCAGTTGGAAGACGCCCTGACTTCCATCCTTACTTAAAACTACTTAATGTGAAGATCACGGTGTTTTAGTTTACAAACAAAGTGAAATAAAGAGAATGAACAGAAATATAGATGTAAAATATACAAATCAGTCAGTGTTATTGGCATTGATCAGGTCACAATAATCCAATGTTGGGTGTCTGCATTTACAAGCCCCCCCACCACGGCCCAAAACGACATGACATCACAAGAAAATTCCCAGATGTCCTGTGTCCAGCTCATTATGCAGTATCTTGCAGGTGGTTTCAATGCTCTGGCTGATTGCTGCAACGCCGTGAACAATTTAAAAACGTAGTAAAAAATAAATCAGACAATAAACACAACACAGAGGCAATGAATGAAGCCTGCTGCAGTGCTGAACATGTGTAAAGATAACAACCTTGATGAATATTTATTTTGGTGTTTTAATCTGATATTTAGGTCAAAGTGGAGTGTTAATCAAAGCAGCCTAAAGCCCCACAAGTGCCAAGTAATAAATTCCCTTTGGAAGGCACTGACAAACACCGCGTTACGATACAGCTATCATCATTAAACCTCTTTCAGGAAACATTTCCGCTTACCCCACCCCCCCCTTCTGCGGAGCCTTGCAGCCATCATCTTCTTCATGCAACCCCCGATAAAACAAACAAGCAAAAATCAGCCTCATTCTATTTTTAACGCAGATCGCCACAGGGAACAGCGGCTCAGGTCTGGAATGAGTGAACTTTTAAATCACACATGCTGTGGGCCCGTCAGACTCGGGAGCCGAGTTGGGAGCAGGGAGAGAGAGGGATCGTGCCGTTAACAGGAAATAATGGCCCACAGATTAGCGCTCAGGTTAGCCCGGGGCCCCTGGAGGCCTTCTTAATTCAATTAGAGCCCAGATGAGTCTGAGCAGCAAATGACCTTACGAGAGAGAGCTTTTTTTTTTTTTTTTTTCCTGCGGCCTCACTTTACATGATTCATAAGCCTTGCACATATTTTAACAAGCTATCACTTTGCTTCTAGTGTATAAAAACCTTAGCTGTTAAAAGGTATGTGGTGTTTTTTATGCTTTATCTCTTGTGACGTTCTTTTATAATTTGCCTGAACTGATTTTCGAGTACGTGAATGCAAATATGTTCTCTATTTGATCTGATCATTCTCAGTACCACATGTTTGCTGAAGGTATCCTTTCGGATAGCTTTAGGCTTGCATTTGTCTGTCTTTCCTTATTTCCTCTGTCTATATATCTTTGTATAAAAAAAAGCTTTCCATTCGCTGCTGGACCAACCTCCACCCATGGCTCCCCTCCTGCTGCTGTCGCTGCTGCTTCCTCTACCTCCTCTTCTTCCGTCTCTTCGCCCCTCAACTCAGGTCTCTGCTTGGTTTAGTTCCACCCCCCCTCATCCTGCAACAATGCCTCTTCTCACTGCTTTCTGTCGGTGCCACCACTTCAACATTTCAATGAAGGCCTGATCAAACTTGCCCGAAGATGGTTGCTTTGGCTGCAGAACCAACAGTCTGGCATGATGTCCTTCTCCTTCTCTCATTAGCCAAAAAAAAAAAAAAAAAAGTCCATATTGAGATTATAATAGCATAATGAGACAGTTTAATGATTGCACTGTTTTCCCCAAATTTGTCACTCTGTGTTGCAAGAGAAAAAAAAAAAATAAGGAGAAGAAATCACATTCAGACTGGAGCACTTTCAGTCGACACTGCAAACATTCAACCTGTTTGCAGCACAGCACTCGAGTGCCACCACGTCTTTAACACAATGTTTTAATCAAGAGCATCCTACTGTAGCCTGAGAACATTTGAAGTACAAGTGTCTCAGTGGGAACTGAGAGCTTCACCTGCACCGCATTTGTGCCATGATCAACCTAAGCACCGCTCTCTTCCCGTCACAGGTTGACAGGGGCAAAAAAAAAAAAAAAAAGTTTGGTTTATAACATGTGGTTTGCAGTTCCACAAGTGGCTCACATCTCTCCATCGGCATGCGAAGGGCCGCGCACAAGCCACTGCCGCCACTTCAGATGGCTGAGAAGCAATTAGAATTTTATTTTCCCATCGATGCATATGCATAACATGAAAGGCTAAACTGTGTGGATGTGAAAGTGTATGGGTGTGCATGCTCATGTCCTGTGCCGTGACCCGATAGCGGTCCCTCTCTCTAGACACTCAAGTTGACTTCTTTAGCTGTATTTACATCTGAAAGACCAAGTGGCGGTCTATATAAAAGCTCTGAAGTCATATTTTAGCTCAGTGCTGGCATTTTACTTACAGAAAATGTGGATTATAGGGACTGACCCTGTCTTTTACATTAAAATTACCCATGAACATGAATAGCCAAACATAAACCTCATCATGTACATGTGTAAGCTGTGTTTCTGAACCTACTTTAAAAAGGTAAACCTATACGTCAGTGGAAGTGCAATAAAACGCACGATGCTTTTGAAAGGCTGTTTTGCAGAAAATGGTAAAAGGACACAGATGTTTTTCATTTCCATATGAATTACCTTTCAGTTTCCCCAGCCCTCAACATGATCATATACAAAGAAGCACTGGTTTGCCTTAGAAGACAGCAACCTTCAGGGCTGTGAAATGAAGCCAGATGGCTCGAGCAGTGAGCAGGTTTCATAAACGGCATATTTTAATGCCAAACTTTCAATAACCAGAAGCAGTGGCTCAAGTCTGAGGTAAATATTCAAATTCATCACAAAGGTGGCATTTTTCTTATTTTCTTTTTTAAATAACTCTCAAGTTAAAACTGAATTTTGAGAAAGTTGCACCTAATGAAACTTTTGTTGGCGAGACTGACAGGTGGATTCTATTACTGCTGTCTATTAAGTGCTCACAACCCACACAGAGTGCAAAGATCAGAACCTTAGATAGCAGTAGAAAAGCCCAGGGTGACACCCTCTATTATTTTGAGTAAATAGCAAAACCCTAAGGTACAGTGCAGCAGATTTACAGTACCGTACACCTTACAAAAACAGGATGAAGTGTGTGTTTAGGTATATGGCTCAACTTACCCCATACACACGGTAAGTTTTGCCATGAGACACCATTTTTTGGACAGGCTATAATATCAAAACAGTTATATCCACATTTGTTCTGATTATTTGAAGGAATGCACAATATTCTGAAATATATGCAGATATGCAAGTTTGCAATCAAACTAAGGTTGCCTTGATGTAGTGATCCTTAATACGAAAAATGACTCATCTTACCCCAATCTCCCCTACTGAGGTATTAAATCCCTTACACTATGATACCACTATATACCAACCAATTTCCTTCAAAATTCCACCTGTGTGTAATCTTAGAAAATAAACACAACAGATAAGTTTAATGCAGCTTTAAACTACATCTAAATCCCTAGCTTTGAATTTCTCACAAAGCACTGTCCATTCTATCGCTCAAAATAGGAAATCGCTGCAAATCTACCAAGTCACAACTGTTTACCTAAACTAAAAGGCCAGACAAACAGAGAACCAGACAAGAGGCCAATCCACAACTCAAGCGTGAAAATTCCTGGACAGGACTACTAACCACAAATCTGGCCTCTATGAACGATAGTCAGGAAGACGTCTTTGCTAGACGAAAGAAGTCCCATTTTAAATTTTACACCATTCAGCTATCGAACACAGCAAAAACATGGTATAAAATGGAATGTGGCGAACACATTCCCCAATTCAATTAATGTTGGCAGCAAAATTAATGTTCTGCAAAATGATGTTAAATCTCTGTAAAATCTGACTGAACTTGAAATCCAAGGGGAATGAATACTTTTACTGGGCAGTGTTGACTACTTGATTTCTTTAAAATCATCTTTTCCCTCATGTATCCAATGTGTAAACAGATTAGGTCTCCTCTTTGCAGCATTCCATGTGGATCAAAGTTCGTCTATTACTTGGGATCCGCCGGGTTTCTGTCACTGACCACACCTGTCTGCTCCTGTTCAAACACATCCCTTCTGTGTGAAGAGCTCTGATCAAGTGTGTCAAAACCCTCATGAGCTGGAGGACCCTCAGTGGGCCTGTGTGGGCTGATGAGAGGAAGTAGCCAAATAGCCTTACTAATGACTTTCTTGTTAAGCCTGGAATTACTGGCAATACCAAAAGACTTCATTTTCTCATGATGACAAAAGTTTCAAATTCTATTAACTTTCATTTGTCTGAAAAGTGTGGCAGTAATTAGAGCTAATTGAGGTGTTGAGCTCAATGTGGGCAGCGAATAACCTTTGAGACGCCGAAGCCTCTTGGTTGATGATTGCGTCAGCTGTCGTTGCAGTCTCCGCGTCCATCCTTAGTCATGATATGTTGTTTTCTCTGGCCTTCTCATAATGCGCCATGGCATTCACGTCCCAATGGATGACTGTAGACTGGCCTGTCAGGAGATACAGTAGTTTATAGCAACTTTGCATCCGTTAGTCGCAGCTCATGTCTCTGTTGATGGATTTAAGCAAAAGCTCAAGTGCATGAACAAGCCTCCCCCTCTGGCCGTCTTTGTGATCAAAAGGAGGACGAACCTGGAAGATGCCGAACGAGGGTCCAATTAAATGTAGCCTGCAGAGACAGCAGCCGCTTGGACGTGAGAGGCGCTCTGCCTTCCCCACATCTCACCACTGCCAGAGTGATTCTTTTTATGAGCTGAATATTCTCAAAGTGAATTGCAGAGGAGCTGCAAAGAACACACACTCAGCCCGACATGAATGTTCAATATTTTTCTTTCTTTTTTCCTTTGCCATGCTGACTTTGGGGGAAGCGACAGAACGCATGGAGCTGAGCAATGGGAAAACAAACAAATAAAACAAGGCAAAAATCAAGTTCATTTGTAATGTTTAAATCTTTGTATGAAATCATTTGTTGCAGAGTAAATAAACAACAAAAAACCCTGCATTTTAGGCTGCATAACAGATGTATGAAAGGCTGAAAGCAGAACTTCCCCACCTCTCGGAGGCTGAAGTGCAGAACTTTTAGAACAAGTGTCACACTGAGCCATTGTTCACCCAGTCCAGGAGTAGATGAAGACTCTGTGCTTCAGGGATCCATACAACCCACTTGAAGCTGTTTCAAGGACACTCTCATTGGACTAAATCAATTTAATATGAATCCCCTCCTAACTCTCTTGGGTTTGAGGCTCTGTTGATACGAATGCCCTCAGCGACATTTTTCTTTTCTTTTTTTTATTTCTTTTTCTTCTTCTTCTCCTTTCCAGTCGACTTAGGGAGAAGCTGCTCAGCTAATTTGTCCAAGAGCTATTTCACAAGAAACGAGAGCTGTCAGAGAAAAATGTGCTATCGCTACACATGGTTTAAAGAAGATATTATTCCTCCACTCTAATCCTCAGCCCCAATGGGTTCCTTTTGATTAGATTGTCACATCTTAAACACTTCCACAGGGAGCTCCTTCTCGTGACCATTGTACTTGTTTAACTAAACGAGCATTAGATGTATTTTTTATTAAATAAAGATCCTCACTGAAGATGTAAAAAATAGGGTCACTGAATGTATAATTCAATGATATAAGTTTGCTGGAAAAGCCTGTAAATTTAAATCACTGCTCAGACTTATCAGAGTGGAATTTTAAAACTCTCCATCTCATGTGTTTTAAGTAAGTACCCCGGCATTTGCCTAAGCTTCCGTTAACCCTGCCCAGCATTTGACATTGGTTGCTTTAAATGAGTATCCAACTCATTTAAAGCAACCAAGGCAGACGGTGGAAGGGTCCAGAACCTCCCCCACCTCCCACAACTCCTTGACTCTATCTGAACCTGACACTGGTTTCATTCTCAGGTACTGGAACGCTGTTAGCAGGAGCTGCCTCACTGCTCTGTCTCGGTGGAAGGTGTCATAAAAAAGTCTTAGAAAGGTACTGACGTCTGTGCCTCGGAACAATAGGTGAGGATTTTCTGTTCCTGATACTAGAAACTTTAAGGGTCAAATTATAGAAAAACTAAAAGTAAACTGCCCCAAAGGTCAGCAATGGGTCACAATGCATTACTCCTGCAGCTTATGTACAGTAGATCAACAGTTTCTAGCTCTGTTTTTGCTCTCTATATTTGGCATTCGTCCATTTTAGTTACTTAGTTTATTTGCAGAGGACTATTTATTTTGAGGGATTTGAATTTATTTAACACCACGTTTGAAAAAGCATTTGCCACTGTCATTAATTTTTGGCACATTTAAATGTTTTAGATCATCAACCAAATTTTTATATCAAGGGAAAGATTTCCTGTTAGTTTTGTAGAAGACAATATTTTCAAATGTTGACTTAATTTATTAATGTCCCACGGTCTAAAGAGACAGAGTTCATTGAACCCTAAGAGCTTCTTACTTCTTGCATGCATGCTGCGGTGTTGCACTGACCCTGCGTGCTCTTTTTTCTAGGTTTATTTGTGTTGTTTCGGGAACTGATGGTCTGATGGAATACTTCCTCCCACGCCCCTGCTCTTGCCCTTGTCTGACCGTGACATCTGCTGCACTCCTCCTGAGCATTTGCTGCAAAGACCGCAGGAAGGTTGAGGGAAATAATGCTATTAAAGCCAAACTAGCCCAAAGCCAAAACATCATACCCCCATCTAAAAAATATCTACAACACACAAATACAAAGCCATTAACATGTCAGTGTGTTTACAAGTTCATGTCTAAGCCTTTTGTTCCTAAATGGAGCAGTGGAGAACCATGATAGGAGTTCCAAGCCTCCAAAAACTTCTCAGGATATAATGACAATTCACCCAGGAAGTCATAAAAAAAAAATCACATATTCTGTGACTAATGGTGATTCAACAATGGGAAACAAATTGAAGGACGTTGCTATGGTGCAGTGGTAAAGCAGTTGGCCCATATGCAAAGGCCTTTGTCTTTGACGCAGCCGTCATGGGTTCGAGTCCCAGCCCGATATTCTTTGTTGCATGTCTTTCCTCTCTCTCTCGACTTGCTTCCCTGTCTGACAACTGTCAAATTAAGGCCACTAGAACCGAACCAAGAAAACATAAAAAAAAAAAAAAAAAGATGGGCAAAAGAGCTTCAAGGTTAAAGACCCTGCTGGGGCTTTGCGGTGGGACAGGTGGTCGAGCATGCAACCCATATACAGAGGTGTTGGTATTCAATACAGCCGTCACAGGATCGCATTCCAGCCCAACGACCATTGCGGCACGTCTTCCCTTTCTCTCGCAACCTGCTTTCTTGACTGATTGCTCTCAAATAAAGGGCAAAGGAGATGATAAAGCACACAGAAAGGTTAAAGCCCCTCCTGGCCAAAGCACAACAGCCTGTGTGATCCTGGAAACATTTAGTAACATTCTCTTGACCGAAAAGACAAAAATGGAACATTTTATGGAAACCGTTTGCTGTTTTACGTGCGACGTCAAACTAGGGCTACATTCACACAGCAGGCGAATGCGACCCAAATCTGATTTGCTTGCCCATATGTGACCTATATTCGACTTTTTTCATGACAGTGTGCTCGGTCTAATTCCGACCTTTTCACGCCCACCAAAAAATCTGATTGTGCCATACTTATCCTAATGTTTTCAAATCATCTGCAGTCTGAATGGTCCTGTCTCATTTTATGTAATTAATATGAGACGAGCATCATCTTTTGACACCAGTGGAAGCCAGACGCAATACATCTATACGCAAAAAATGGTTGAATTTTTAGCACATCACATCGCAGTCCCATTACTCCTGGCTTTAATTACATATCCAAACAAACTTTCACAACAAAAGTTGCACAGTCTGCTGCTGTGTGACGTCAGCATTCCTCTTCTGATTATAATATATATATATATTTCAACCAAAAAAATCAAAAACAAGGTACTGTTAGTATGATAGTCTGTGTCTCCCGTGTTTCTTCAGGACCTGAATGAATTGCTGTAATAGAACCACATATCTGCATTCTACCAGAAACATAAACCCAAAAGGAGAAGGACTGGTTCTCAACTCTAGCAACCTTGACATACACGGAAGGACAATAATCCAATGCACAGCACCATCTCCAAATGAAAGCAAAATGAAGGTTTTGGAATGTCCTAATCAAAGCTGAGACTTTAATTCAAACAGTATGCCAATGCAGGATCTTGAACATGAACTGGTCATTTATGTTAAGAAAATATGCATATTTGCAAATGCTTGATTACATTTGTTGCCTCCATGGCAACCAGTTATTAGGTTTAGGGATCAATTACTTATCCACACAAGGATATCTTGATTTGGATAGTTCCCCCCCCTACTAAACAAAATCACTATGTGAAGATGCTTTTTTGTTAACTCAGGTTATCTTTGTCTGATATTAAAACTTATTTGATGATCTAAACAATTACATGTGCCAAAATAAAAGTAAATTAAAGTCAACAACAAAAAGGAAAAAACAAAGGAATCTGTAAGGCATGAAACACATTTTGCTGCACTGTACATGAAAAAAGAAAAATCAACATTATCTGGTATTATTAGAAAAAAAATATTTTGTGGTAATGGTAACTCATGTTATATGTCTTTCATGAAATGTCTGTGATTATGTGGATCGCTCTCTTTAAGTTCTAGGTTTTCTTTTTCTTTTTTTCCTTTTTTCAAGCTAAGAGGTGTCATAATATCCTGACTTCCCCTCGCCATTATTAGAGCTGAGCTGTGCAAATGAAGATGGCCATAAAGATCAATGTATGAAAAGTGGGCAATATGCCGTCTCTGCGCCTATCAAAGCGCCCCGACCTCTAAATTGTGACCTTTGCGGGACTAATCCTCTCATTATGTTCATCCTCTTCTCCTAATCCCTCCATCCCTCGTTCGTGTCCGTCTGTCCAGGTGCCTGCTGCCAGTGACCTCCCAGTTCATCATGAAGTGGCCTTCGTCCAGCTTTGGCCGCGCCTCCACGGCCATGCCACGCTCCCGCAGCCTTTACGCCGCCAGGATGGACCACTTCTGAGGTCACCGTGGCAAGCCTGGCTGCCGAAACCTCGCCTTTTGACCTCAACCTCCCCCCCACCTCCCACCCCTTCCATGACTCCCACCCAAGCCAAACTCAGATCTTAGTAATCCCAGTATGGATGTGAATTTGAGGCAGCTCTGGACACTGGATGGGGTCTCAACCCATCCCAATCGCCTTGTGGAAGATCCAAAAAAAGAAAAAAAAAAAATGCGGGATGATTTGGGATTACTGTAGAGTGTTTTAGTTTTGTTTATCTTCTTCAGACCAGCTAACCATTCCCTGTATCCCTCTCCTCAGCACCAGTAATAACAGAAGGCGGCTTCACTCTTCTGTCTTCATTGTAACTGCTGTATTATATTTCACTGTACAGTTTCAAGTCATGGTACTGTAAAAGGAAGAATTAACAATGAATAAACAATGCAAGATTTATTTATTTATGTAACTATTTATTTTGTAAGGTATTTCACAAATGCAGTGAGCTCTGCTGCAGAATGCAGTCTGGGAATAACGTCAACAAAGCTTTGATTTATTTGAATACGTTGATGTAGAACGCTTATTGTTTGCTGTTCCTAATTAGTAATTTTATTTCTGTACTCGGATTATAATTTATTTCACAATTTATATCAGATGGTTTACGTTAATAACAGTCACTTTATGTTGTTTATCATGCAGCTCAAATTAATTAACTGGGAAAGAGGTGATGCGCAAAGAACTTGGTGTTTTGAATGCTAACGCTGTTTTGTTTCTACTTGTGTGAGATTAAGTGCAGCCCAATTAAAGCGGTTTGAATGTCAATGTAGTAAGCCAAGCCTTTTTGCCTCCTGGAACACAAGCTGGCTTTAAAGTCACGGCATGAAGAGCCAAACCTCACCGAGAGCACCCACTAGCTCCTCATATGCATTTTGCATAGTGTGTCACAGAGAGCGAAAGCGGCTGCACATTAGTAGAGAATGCATGCCTTTAGTCTCTTTAGATAGACAAAGGAGCTGCGTTTGGGATATACTTGAAGTTTTGTGTTGTCATTAATTATTCTGCTGTCGTGGGGAGGACGCTTCATTTTCACATTTGTTATCCCCAGTGCTGATGTTTTGAGGACAACAAGGATGTGCGTCACGATTCAGAGATTGTTTAACACGCCGAGTGACTAGACTCGTCAGCTCTCACTTACTGCACTGTAACGGGAGTGATTTATGCGGGAAGCAGCTGCAGCCTTTGTCCAAAAGCACGTGCCAGTGATTTCACAGATGTGTTCATATGTTGGATTTTATTTAGGCTAATATGTCTTGGCCCAATGTAGGACCTCATTTCTAGACCCTTTAAGTTAATAGATAGAAATATAATTAAATATGTTTAGGATTCTACCTTCAGTGTGTATGACTTATAAAAATAATAGTCTGTACTAAACAGTACAGTATGAATACTTTTAACCATTTTTACTTGTGTTTAGCAGCAATGCTGTTGCTGAAACTGCTAAAAACTGAAGTGTCCCCATTTTTTCCCCATCATGATACCATTTTTTTTTTTTTTAATTTTGCCTCATTTAATTTTGTGTTATTTATTAAAAGTAAAACTTTTTCATTGAATGTACAGGATTTTTAATTTTACATAGCAATAAGATGTTTAAACAATTTCATGCTCTGATTTATTGCTTTAATAAATTTGAAATCTTGCAACTAGAACTCTTTTTTTTCTCAATCTAACAATTTCATTGCATGCATTTACTAAAATGAATTCTGCTTTTGAAGTTCTAGATCATACATGCATTATTAACATTCTGGGACTGAAGTATTGTGGCCTCCACATTTATTTTCACCTCATGAAATGTTGCACACAAGCCTTGAAATAAATTATCGCAATGACTTAGTGACCTCAAAAACACATTATTGCAGTTCTTGGAAATCGGCACATCTGCCTCTTTTGAATAACATCTGCTCAGGAATTTTCCATTTTGAAGACTGACTATGAGAAAAGGGCCTCTGCATTATATTTATTGAGTGCCTATCACTTTTGAACAGGTTTTATGAAAAGCAATTCATTCTAAATGTTGATTCAATTAACAAAGACAAAGATAAGAGGGATCATGCGACAGGAGCACAAAGTTGAAAAATCCGGCAACACTTTATTTGAAGGGGGTTGAATAAGACTGTCATGACACTGTCATAAACACCTGTCATGAACATGAATAAGTCTTCATGAATATTTATGACTGTTGTCATAAAGCGTCATTCGGTGAATTATCACACTTTTAATACAAAGTTGACATTATTCAAAATGTCTTTGTTATGACAACTTGACATTAACCAGGAAATCATTACTGATATAAATTTGTTATAAAAGTATTACTGATTGCACTTTAAAAATCAGGTAACTTTATGTTATTAAAGGTAAAGTTTAAACAGTAATGATTTATTGGTTAATGTCAATTTGTCATAACAAAGACATTTTGAATAATGTCAACTTTGTATTAAAAGTGTCATAATTTACCGAATGACGCTTTATGACAACAGTCATAAATATTCATGAAGGCTTATTGATGTTCATGACAGGTGTTATGTCATGTTTATGACAGTGTCATGTCAGTCTTATTCAACCCCCTTCAAATAAAGTGTTACCAAAAATCCTTATTTTTCTTTCATTATAAACACCATGCAATTCATTTTACGTTTCTGTTTCATTTACAATAAGAAGCAAGTTTCTTGGTGGCATGAACTTTAACTTTGACAGGGGTTTTGGCTGCAAGACACAATTCTAACAAATAAGAAAAAAAAAACAATCCAGTCCTGGTTAAAAATCTCCCTATAGCCTGTGAAACAATATGTTCTGATCTGATGAAATCAAACTTAAAATTGGCCCGCATTTTCAAAGAGTTAGTTTGATATAAAAACAATCACAAGTATGTTTTGAACAAAAACCTCCAGGTCTCTGCTGGAAAGTAAAGCAAAGGAGAGATTCATTATTCTAGCCTTAATCCAAATCAACAAAAGAATGACGTCTTGAGAGAAGAATTAAAGTTTTGCAAAGGCCTAAGCAGAGTCCAGACTTACATCTGATATAAACGGGTCAATCTGAGGAGGGCTGTGTGCAAGATGTTCTCATGTTTTGACGGACGTATTGATTAGTTATCAAATCAAATATTGTCAACACAAGATGTGGGAATCAAAGAAGACTGGCAGCTATCATTGAATCAAGAGGTGGTTCAACAAAACGTTTTTATATTTCAATCAAATTGTATGGAGTTAATTATATAAAATATCACTAAGTATAATATACATAGTTGTGAATATTTTATTAAGGTCAGAAAAATGTGGCATTTTTAAAGAGGTGTGTGTGAAATTTTGAGAGCATCTGTATTTTTTTCTTAGTAAGTTGCAATCATATTCTAAAAAGCAAAACAAGAATAGCATTGAATGTAGCAAGACAATGAAAAAAGCTACTTTTTTATTATAAAAACCATGCGGAATTTGCCACATTAACGTTACCTTATATGAATGACAGGTTCACAAGTTTTCCCCATTTCTAAGAGTAAAAAAAAAAAAAAAGAAATGAGCATTATGTTACATATCACATTTATATCAAAGAGGAATGGAAAATCTTTAAAGTTCGGGAACAATAAAGTAAAGCATAGATTATAAAGATCATTTTATTAAAATCAAGTATTTCTCAAATTTTCCTCCCCTTTATATACATTTGTTCAGATATATATATATATGTGTGTGTGTGTGTGTGTGTGTGTATGCGTGTGCGTGTGTGTGTGTATTTAGTTGATGGTAAATCCAATAAAAATAGTTTTTGTATTTCAAGTTTTGTTTTTACTCATTCTTACCAGGACTTTTAATAATTGTGGAGTATGTTGTTAGTAGAAAACCAATTTTACCATCAGTGCAGAGCTTTATCCATATCACTGTAAGCGAAAAGAGCAGCAGAACACATAGAGACGCACAGTAGGAGCTACTCATTTTATCCTTGAGTAGTGCATATATTTTTATGGCCCTTAAGATGTGAGCTTTCCACATCTATGCAAAACTCCACCACCAGCGCAGGTTCGCTGGCTGAACAGATAATGAGTTGGCGAGCAGCGACACATTTAATGGTGTATAAATCTACTTCGAGATATCAATTTGAGTTTTATTGGACGCTCCTGTGGTCCTCGCTCGTCAACAACTCGCTGTCTTGCTGTGACATGATGTTTACAGTGCTGGCTTCCTTACTTTGACCCTCATTCCCTGCAGTAAAGAGCTGACACTTTCTTTCTTTTTTTTGTTTTTTTTTGTTTGGGTTTCTCTGGAATTGTGTGAAAATTTCTTGTATAAAGAATCCCTGTGGAACCCCTTCATGGGCGAAGATCCATTTTTTTAATTCTTTATTTAGTGCAGGTTTGCATTGTATTTCGTTGTAGTGCTGTAATGTAAGCGGTTAAAAGAAGTAGGGCGAATTAGGCAGAACTAATTACAACATGTATGCGCTGCAAAACAGTAATGGATAAAAACTTCCTGTCCACCTGCTATCCATTACTGGAGCTGCTCTCAGGCTATCTGGTTTAACCTCAGAGCACTATCACATTTCGCAGCAGAAGCCCCCGCGGACGGGCGATACCCCTGACCTGTCACTCGCCACTGTAATGAGAGTGTGTACCCAGACGGTTCTTCTTGTTCCATCTTGACCTGAGACCTGCCCCCTGTGCTTCGCCGTGTGTGTGTTTGTGGAAGGAAAAGCCGTGTCGGTTTTATTTAGACCTACGACGGCAGCATCCTGTACAGTTTCCTCCTCCCGTCTGTCAGCAGAGGAGATGCCGGGCCTGACCTCCGAGCCCTCTGGCCTTTGCCTTGGCTCCCGAAACCAGATGAGAGCAAAGAGGCAGTGCAGGTCTGGCACCACAACCCTCGCACAGTGTCCAAAAATATCTCTGCCATCAACAGGGCTGCCTTGTTCCATCCTGAACTTCATACTTGTCACCTATCCAACCTATTGCTCCAAGCCCCTCTCCCTTACCTGTGTGTGGCCTAGGCAGCTTTGCTCACAGTGTCCAGAAAAACCCAGATGACCCAGTTACAGGGCCCTAAGCCGAGCAACCTCTCAGGCTTGGAGAGTAAAAAAAAGCGACTGGGAGCTGTGTGAGAGGTGGATGGTTGAGATGAGATAAGGAAGCACACTCTGCTTCAAAACACACATGGCCAAGCTTCAAATCTGCTCTTAATCCACTATTTCAAATGACATGGAGGAAAAAGAGCAGCGTGGTTTATTCTGTAATTACGGCAGTGAAAGTGAGGTGTACAAGCTGCCCTCCTTATCCCCTCCAGGAAAGCTTTAAAAGGGGATCCGGTGGTGGTCTGCGAGCTTTCAGGGGGCAAAAGTGACCTTTTTTTTTATCAGACAAATGAAGCTTGTGTCCAGCTTTTATTTGACAGTGACTGTGTGTGTGTGTGTGTGTGTGTGTGTGTGTGTGTGTGTGTGTAGGTGCGTGTGTGCGTGTGTGCGTTTGTTCTGCTTTGTGGCAGCAAACACTGTATAGTCAGCTTTCTCTGCCCTATTCCGTGTTGTAACTTTATGAAAAGTCTTTCAACAGTATTTGTAGCCCTTAACTTTTCTTCTGCATTTTATCACATTTGAACCACAAAGTGAAAAGGCATTTCACTTAGATTTTATGTGCAAGTTCGACATAGAGAAGTGCAGAATTGGGAAGTGGCAGAAATATAACACGGGATACATTTTTTGTTTACAAATACATTTCTAGAAAAAATTAACTTCTGAATTTGTATTCAATGTTTCTTTCTTTGATGCTCCTGAAAAATGTCACCTAATCAGTGAATAAACTGGAAGTGTTCTGTGAAGACCTCAGGGATTTGTTGGAAAAATATTAGCGAACAGTGTCACGAAGACCAAAGCACATACAGAACGAGTCGGGGACATTTTTCAGAGAGGCTTAAAGGATGGTAAGAGTTTTAAGCCTTCATAACTATGGTGCGCAAACCCATCCTTCTAGTCTTGAGTCCTGCTCTCTGTTTCTGCATCCATCCAACTGTGAAAACAGATTGCTACCCCTACCAACCCGTCCAAGAGCTTGACATGCGGCATTAATAACAGATAATCAATGCTTTTTACTCCACCTATGAGCAGTCAAACTGAGCTGTCTTGTTGACATATGTGTGCATGGCATGTTCGCATATGTTCACGGTTGTTTTGTTAGTTTTTTTGGGCCTCATGTCTGCCATATTGCGGTAAAATTTGCATGTTTTGAGTGTGTGTGTGTTTGTGTGTTTGTGTGTGTGTATTCTCAAAGGAAACACATTTTCTGATGTCCGCTGCAGTGCATTGTGCGTGGTGTCTTGTTTACAACATCTTTTCTCTCAGCAGGGGTCCAACAAGTAACTGACACATAAACCAACAGATAAACACAGGCACACTGAGAAGCCAGGATGGTCTTTGCTCAGTATGTCCCTCTGCTGTGGGTTATTTACTGTGCATTTTTCTGCAGCAAAGTGGTTGGTTTGATTACATTTATGCAACTGATAAGGAGACTTTTCAGTCTGGCTTATGCAATATGAATGTGAGGTTTTAGTTTTTCCTCAAGGAAACTGGTTTGTAATTTGTTTCCGCTTCTTGTATTCAGCAGATGTCGGGACTGATACTTATGTGCAGAGGTGAAACAACATGTGATTACAGAACAAAAAAAAAAAAAGTTATTTTTGTTCTTTTTTTGTTTTTGTTTTTCATTGAATAAACTTTTTAAATCTGCTGGACAAATCCAGGAAATCTTGACTACTTAATTACTAATTAAAATGTTATGTGACCTGTTCATTCATTTCCCGATTTAAAGACAGACTTCAGATCTTTTGCTGATGTTGGTTTTTCATTTATAACACACAATAGACTGAGAAGGTGTTTTTAAATGCACCAGTGGCTTTTTGATTTGTGAAAAAATAAACTTGCAAAAATCATACATGTTGGCACGTTGAGCTTGTGGCTGCTGGTGTCCTGCTGCAGGATGGCCTGGATGGCAAATACAGAGCCAAAGAGGTAGAATAACTGTATTCACTTATTTCATGTTTAGAAAGAGATTCCCCCCCCACTAATATTTGTTTTATTCTATATGTCTAAAAATTTTATGTTTCTTTAGTTATCACATTTGTTAATATTATTAGTAATGATAGGACTATTGTTAGATTTTTTTTCTCTTACTCATAAAGTCATATTTATATTTTATGTAAATAAAACCAATGAATATTATAAATATGATGGCCGCTATTTATAGGCCCCTGATGTTTGCAGGCACAACTATACATGTGCAAGTGAAAAACAAAAACAAATACTAAACCTCTTAACAGACTTTGTAAAATGTCTGTTTTTAAGTAGATTGTCAAGCTGGTTCATTTTCATCACAATGAAAATTTGTGGGGTGGGATAAGCTTTTCTCACATAATAAAAAAAAAAGAATCCTGTAAGAAAATATGTTTCAACAGGAACAAAAAAAAAAAAATTCTCTGATGCTTAAAAGGCCGTCTCACTTATTACCAATTTTAAACCTGTTAAAAAATCTATCCATTTAGTTAAAAAAAATTGAGGAAAATAGACCTCACATCTGTTTTTATTTTTCTTATAAAATGAGGGTTTTTTTCTCCACTGTACTGACTTCTTTATGTTTTTTTCTTTCACCAAATCCTGAAAGCAACCTTGAAAAAGGCAAAGGAAAGAGCTCTGCTATGCTGTGAAGTAGCCAAAAAACACACAATTTCAGCAGCACCACTCAGTGCATGTTATTCACCATACCCTTGGTTTGTCCTGTTTGAATTTTAATGGTGGTTGGTTTGGTACGAGTCCTGCAGTGTTTTCTCTTTTGATCCACCCATCAACTATGTTTTTTTTATTTTTTATTTTACATACATCAGGAGAGGCCCTGTCCAGGGCTTCACAAATGCTTTTTAAATTCAGTTTTGTTTCACATTCACCTATTAGCACACCAAGCACAAACTCAGAGTTGTCACATGACTTCTTGTCTACAGAAGGTAGCGAGGAACTCTTTTTAGCGTTCCCCGCATTGTTATTTCTCTCACGCGGAAACAGGCTCACATTTATATTTAAACCAGTAAACGTCTACCTATAAACCCGTTGGCTAACCTTTATGGACCAGCCAACTCTCCACTGGGTGCACTTTCGCAGAGGTGCTGAATCGCACTGCACTGCACCACCTCTGAATGATAACCTTGGTTGTAACACTGAAGGAGCATACTGTAGTTTGTTTCAGCCACAGGGGGTTATAGATGAGCACGGTTCTGCATATGGCCATCATTCACAGCCCCGGGCTCCCCCAGAGTGTGTGTCTTGAGCGTTTGTAACAAATGAAGCCAAGCAGTGGAGGTATTAATGTGAGGGAACAAGCCCCGTAGTGAAAGTACAGCAAGAAGTCACTTTCTCCTCCCATCTGGCCCCTAACAAGATGGAGAGGAGCAAGCAGGTGCGAGCCATGGTCGGCACCTTCACCGGCTGGATTAGCACTTCTGATGGGAGAGAAGAGAGGAGGATGATACTTTGTGCCGGCTGTCATTCTACTCTCCTCTACTTTTCCCTCTTGTCTCGCTGTTCGCCTCCCTCATACATCTCCTCGCCTCCCGTGTGATCATTGCTCTCTGGCCCTCGCTCCGCCGCTCGTGTGAGAGGAAAAACTCAGAATGAGAATAAATGAGGTGTGGGGAAGGCGCCTGGGCAGTGTGCCTGCTTGTGCCTTTCTGCATGCGTGTACCTGCCTTCAAGGGTGTTCACATCTCTTCCACCGCTTGCAGTGTCTAGTTGTGGGAGGGGGAAAAAGACCATCCAGGGACTCTTCATCCACTTGCCGCTGAGCGCCCCAGGGGACGGATTGAGCCTTGCAGGCTGGGATATTATCAATACGGCCCCTCCAGGCAGCCTGGGAGACAGGAGACGGAGCCACTGACTCACTCTGCCTATTAGTCTACTGCTGAGCATCAGTGCTATGGGAAACAGCTGGTTTCAGTGGAGCTTCTGCCAACTAGTTCTCAATCTTTGCCTCTTCCATACTTCCTCAAAGTCTTTCCCAGAGGCCAGCTCAGCCTTGCTTTCTACTTTTGTTTGTGTCCTTTTGCTTCTTGTTAATTTGCTGTCCCTCCACCGGCCTTGCTCCTCCTCTAATGCTACTCAGACCTTCATTCCACTTTCTTTTTGTTCACGCTGTTGCCTTTTGACAGAGCCAAGGTACAGTACATGTACACTCTGAATCTACCGCCCACTCCCGTAATTACCTCTGCCCCCCACCCCCTCTTTAAGGGCTTTGTTTCACTGGGAATACTTTTCCTCTTTTTTTCCCCCCACCCAGTCTCATGTCAGTATCGCTCCTCTTGTGTTTCAAATCTCCATCCACGCTTTGTTAGAGAGTTGTTTTATATTCCATTTGTGTAATGAGGAGGCTGACCTCGTATTGGCACTTGTGAAAAATATGGAAATAGTTGAAACCATCCTAGAGTTGAACGAATGCCACACAACTCAACAGGAGATTTCAGTGTGAATCGGTTGGCTGTGATTTTCGGACTCTTCTATACGGTCACTTTAAACGCACGGCTCCCTCTGCTCCAAAAGCCTTCACACCAACTTAACACAGGAAGACAAAAATAAAATAAAATAATGGATGACAAACCCAATGTTTCTTTGCAGCATCCAAATCCAGAAGGTAATAGATGCATCCTTCACTAAAGTGGAAACTTCCACCCAAACTTCCACCTTTGGTAACTTTTTTTGTTTTATGACCGACGAGCACATTTCTTGCTGTTGCCAGGTAGTAAAAAGTCAAATCCTTCCCAATTTTCAGTTCACCTCTGATGATTCACGGGGGCACATCTCTGGCAAAGAGTGCTGCAGCTCTCACACGGAGGAAACTGGAGAAACCATCAGCAGAAACCACAGCTGGGTCCGTGGAGCCAACAGCTCTGGATCTTTATCAGATGGCTTAAACAGCATTGTGACCTCATGTTTTAAAAAAAAAAAAGCTCTAATAGGTGTACAAAAATGTTGACTGTGCAAGCCTCTTCTGTTTAATTCTTGCATATCCCTTGTCCGTTATGGCTTCATGTGCCTGACTGTCCGTGTTATACGTCCCCAGTTTCATCTCTGATTCAGCCATTATCCTGCAGCAGCAAGCCAAATGCAGGTCACTGGTATTTAATGGCCTCCCTGGTAAAGTGAAGGAAAAACAAGCCTGTCTGTTCTTTTAAACAATCTTCTCTTCTATGTGAAATAGTGACATTGTACAGGTTAGTATTTATAAAATGTCTAATCAGTGGAAGGGAACTGAATGAAAACATGAACTGAAATATATTTAATCGAGTTGTTTCACACAAATACTAAAATGATATTATAACTGACAGCAGATCAAAAACCTAAATGTCGTTCTGCTGAGCAGTTTATATGTAATGGGAATGCACCTTGCAGATCCTCCTTTTGCATGAATTACTCCACTGACATGGCGTGGCACAGAGGAGCTCAGGCTTGTGTGCACTTTTAGGTGTTTGCTGTATTTCATTTTAACCACGAGACTAAACCACAGATCCTCTATAAGGGTTAGCTCTGTTCAGTTTGTTGGCCAACCAATCAAGCACAGTTAAGCCATGATAGGTAAACCAGGCACTGGTAGTTTTGGCAGCGTAGGGAGATGAAATCAGCATCATGTAATGCTGTGGACATTTCACATTGCACCTCAAACAGCTTGGATCCCGTTTCTTTCCACTCAGTCCCAGATTCTGGATCATTGATTTACAAATTAAATGCATGAAGGATTTCATCTGAAAAGGGGACATTAGACCTTTGAAGAGCAACACAGTATTTTTATATTATTATTATTAGCTTTAGTAAAATACTTCTGATGTTGTCTTTAGTAAGAGTTGCTTAGCATAAGGTATTCACAGCCCATGTTGTGATTACCTGAGGGTTGACTCCAGCTGGAGTCTATTAATTGTGTATCTCCAGAAAACGCTAAGATATACTTTGCTTTACAACTCTAATAAGACTGATATTATCCTTGTCACAACTGGATGTTTTCCTTCCACCTAATTTTCTATTAAAATCGTGTGACACAAATCTCTCTCAACAGCCAGCTTATTTAGAAATGAGCTTTTGTGCTTTGCTCTCAGTACGTCCACAGTCTTACCTTTCCGTATGTTAGCTGCAACCTTACGTTGACTAATATTATTAATTGATATGATGTAAATATGAAATAGGACAACTAAATTCCAGGATTTCCGTTTACTGTAAGACATATCTAATGTTTTTTTATCTAAAAAAAAAATGAGTCAAATATAAAGAAAGTAATGAATCTATATGATACCTGGATTTTCCTTTTTGAATTTGAATCAGAAATATCAACCTTTTGACGCCATTTTGATCTATTGACATGGCTGTGTGCTATGAAGGCAATGCCATTGTTTTGATGATGATTCAAACTATTCAGGTCTGTTTTATAAATCTGTAAAATGATTTTGTGAAGATTTGTGTGACAGGTTTGTCTATGCATTGTGTCTCTAGACAAATCAGTGTTTGTGTTTCATTGACAGCATGGTAATTTTCGATGAAATCACTTTAGTAAATAGAGCTGTTATCTCTGTGCCATTTTGTCTCAGACAGCCGGTCTTTAGAAAGCGACATCTTAAGTATATGTACCTGCAGCATGACAGGCACCACTCAAGGTTCTTCATACTTCTTTCAGCAGAGGCAAACGGTGGTGCATCAAAGTGTTTTACGCAAAAGTATGACTTACTCTCACATGTAAGACTGACGTTAATTACCCTAGGTGCTCAATGGGAGCAAATTGTTCTGGAGTGTCTGCAGCTTTTCACAGACTTTCAGTGAGATCAGATTTAGATAATTAGCCGAGCTTTCTCACAGCCTTTGCAACTGGAAAATAATTGGCTTCTCAAGCTGCTGGTGTGTCTACATCTCTCAGCCCCTACAACTTCATACTTGATGCCTCATCTGTGCTGCATTACGCCAATGCTAAGCGACATTATCAGCGTGGAGCTGCATATATGTCCAACACCTAAGATGCAACGGGCAGAGCTCTGGAAATATCCTCCATATGTTTAGCAGAGGAGATCAATAAGAAAGTGATCTAACGTGAAACTGTTGCCAACTTGTCCTATTCCAAATCCACTTTATTTTCCTTATATATCATCACTGTGTTGGTGTCACTGCAGGTATTTATCACTTGGTGTTATTTTCTCAGGTTACACTTCCCACACAGTTGGACATAAATGTGTTTTTTTGATAGAGGCAGAAATATTTATGTCTGCTTTCATGAAATAGATCAATAGTATAACACCAGAAAGAAGCTGTACAGCACGAGTTCTTCTGATTCCAGACAAAAGCTTCTTTTTTTTTTTTTTTTTTCCATTTAAGAATGTGTATCTGAGAAAAATAATAGGTACATTCAGTTGAGGACTTTTCATCTATATCCTGTGGTGGAAAATCTTTACTGAAAGATTCACTACTACACAATATGAAATATTAAGTACTCCTTTTATTCCTTTGGCACTCAATTTTGAGGCACAATAAGCGTCCACTTAACATTTTTACGTAAAAACCTGCTACTTTTGCTTGTGCTAAAAAATAGTTTACCACTTTATGGCTACATGTCTTATACATTAACAAACCAAGGAGCTGTCTTTAGACACAATGATGTAATTTAGAGTTAGGATTAAAACATATTTTAAAGGACTAGTCGAGTGACGAGTGGTCAGGCAAACTTGATCCCAGGCACAATTTTGTGTAATAGCAGCCAATATTGTTCTGATAGCTTCAATAAGGAGAATCTTCCAGCTGGCACTGTGGAGACATGGTTAACAACGTTTCAGTGTCGTCTTTGCTCTGTCAGTCATTAGACTTTACAGGAACACCTCTTGATGGCTCACGTGTTTTATGTCCTCCTACTAAAGCTAGTGATTTGCAACATTAAATGCAAGTAGCTCATATTTCCACTGCTAATTGTGAATGAAAAGTCTGCATACTGTCATTTCCACTTTTCTATATAGTGTCACATTTGTCTGCTAACTTAAGAAAATTAAGTTTGTGATGTTCAGATAGCTGAAGTCACAGACGATCAGTCTCAGGTATTAGTATAGAAGCAAACCATCACTTTGGTCATTATCTCTGCTGTCTATACTATGACTCCATGCAAGTAAAGTCCATAAATATAATTCATGCATCATCTGATTTGATTAACAACAACAACAAGAAAAAAACTCCCAATGCTGTACTCTTATTTTGTTTTTTCACTGCAAAATCTTTCAATTAATGTTTCTGAATAATACTATTATTACTACATCTTTGCTACCTATTGTAAAGTGAAATTCTGAAAAGAGTTTAATTTAACCATGAACTGGCCTGTCTTTAAATGTATGCAGCGACAGATAATTAATCCCAGGCTTCTTCTCTTTTTAACCGCTTTGATCAAATGCACTTGAGAGTTTAGCAATATTACAAGAAAAAGAAAAGACTTGGAGAAAGACACAGACACAAATGTTTGGCTTTATCTGTCAGACAGAGGGAGAGACAGATGGGGAGCAATAGACTGTTTTTTTTTTTGTTTTTTTTTTGCAGGAAGTAAACATGCCAATACCCGAGTAATAAGCATGCCTTGTGCCGCCAGTGATGATGCATGTGCAAGACAGAGTACAAAAAGAAAGAAAAAAAAAACACTTTGAAGTGTCATGTTTAAAAATCAAATCATCAATCAGAAGCCTGCCTCTGCCTCAGTCTTCAAGTTCAGAGCCTGAGACAAACAACTGTGAGCTGGGTATGGGGGAAACTTTTAACGACCTCGCGACGAGCCAGTGTTTGCCACTACCTCCCACCATTCTGAATGCACTTTCCCTGAGTTGACAGGATGGTGTTTTTTCTGAGACTATAGCTGGAGAGCAACCGCCACAAGTCACGTTATGTGTTACTTTATGTACTAAACACACTGCTGAACTTGCACAGTGTCAGTCCAGCTGGAAAACAAAGAACGAGTGGGAGGAAAAGACGGAGAAAGATGCAGTGAGAGTCATGTCAGGTCACTGTGGTGGCAGCCATTATCGCCACAGTAATTATATTTTTCCTTTTCTTTCTATTTATGTGCTTCTTCAACTCTGGCATTGTTCCTTCTCTGATTAATCTTTCAGTCTGAAATCAAATCGAGACAAGTCATATGGAAATAAACAAATTACAAGCACATACTGGTAATTTTCAAATTTAAAAAGGTTCATTGCTTTTCTGTGATTTTTTTTTTCTCACTAAGAGACAAACCGCTTTACGAACTGCTAATCAGAGTTAACAGCACACGTTCAATTTGATTCAATCCTGTTACAATGTTGAAAGCAAACACATATCTATTTACAATGACAAATGCACTTATGGAATACATTATATGGCGCATTTTATTCCCCAGGATATTTTATTTTTAAGACGGTCCCACGCCTTTTTGAAAAGTAAAGTCAGTAAAAGTTTGTCAGTGCTTATCCGTCTTTCTGGCCGGAAAACAAGGACATTGTTAAGTCTTCTTTTCTCCAACTTAAGAAATAAATGGCACATCTATATATAGATGTCTTGCAAAATGTTGAAACATCATGAAAAAAAAAAAAAAGGGCAAGATAGCACCTGCAGTAAGCGAGTAAAACCCCTCAATTGCCTGTGGTGTTTTAACACCTGATTGTGTGGGCGTTTTTACTAAATTTGCATGTACTGTTCCTTAATGTGTGTATTGTGACACTGTTGGTGCGTGTTTCTATGAAAACAATGTGCCCTCTATGAGCAACTGAAAATGGATGAGACAGAGGGGCCCGCAGGGGTTGGTAAAAATAGCCCCGAGGCTGATTAGAAGAGAGGCGGCAGGGGGATTTTAAAAACCTGCTCATTACTGCACCTGTAAGGCCTCTTTAAGTAGCCCTTCTACAGAGCCCAGCTGCTCACATCTGCTGAGAGCCGCTCACATCCTCCAGGGGCGGGACATCACCACGCAACATGACGACAAAAGTGGGTAAAAATTCTGGCCTCAATACATTCCAACACAAAGAAAAGTAACTTCTGCGATGCTAAAGTTGTGTGCTGCCTGAATTTTTAATGAGATCCTTCACTGACTGTTCTTTTTTTTTTTTTTTTTCTCCATATGGAACCAGAAAGTTCTACATCCAACTTGAAATTAAAAGCTCCATTGATGAATTTTCCGGCGCAGCTTGCCTTCATCCCTCTTGCGGTCGCTGAGGAAAGTTTTATGGCCCACTGCAATCCCCACGCACCTAAATGAAAAACTTGGCATCTAGAGACAAGAAATGACTTACTACTCCTTTAAGACCACTGCACAAACAGCTCAACCATGGTTGATTAAAGCTGTCCTCTATAAAGGGTACAGGAACTCCCAGAGAGTGGTGCTCTGTGCTGTTATTGAACCAACAATCTGTGGGGTCTGAAGAGGCTACGCCCCTCTGTCAAAGGATTGCTATGAAGTCTCAGCCTGCCTTGACCCCGGTTGACTCTCATCAGCCCTCCTGCTGGGACGGTAAAACAAACTAACCCCCCGTAGACAGGCTGTTTAGAAATGCGCAGCGCTGAAGGCTGTCCCTGGATGCCTCTTGGAGGTGGAGACGGAGGGAAAGTCAAATACGATGAGAAAAACCGGAAGGGAAAAAAAAAAAAAAACACCTCGAAGATCAACTTTGTAAAGAAACATAAACCAAATGGGTGCATATTTTGGGTTTTGGCACAACTTTTGTAAACAACTGGCCTTGGACTCAGTCTGACACCACTGGCGTGTATTTTGTTTTCGTTTTAGAAATTTGTTTTCTCTGGCTTTTTTTTATCTTCTTACCACACAGTTACTGCAGTGCATTGCAAAAGTATTTATGTCCCTTTTTGAATTGTGTCATGTTACAAGCACAAGCTTTAAATATTCTGTAAGACTTTATTTGCAGGGGTGTGCATAAGACTGACATGACACTATCATAAACATAAGACAACACCTGCTATGAACATGAAGGAGTCTTTATGAATGTGTATGACTGTTAAGAAGTGTCATTTGGTAAATAATGACACTTTTAATGCAAGGTTTGCACTTTTCATGCGACCTTTAAAGCAATTTTGGATTAAAAGTGTCATTATTTACCA
>NW_015113303.1:190204-192491 GCF_001443285.1 Poecilia latipinna | reverse complement strand
CACTCGGTAAATAATGACACTTTTAATGCAAGGTTTGCACTTTTCATGCGACCTTTAAAGCAATTTTGGATTAAAAGTGTCATTATTTACCGAGTGCCACTTCATGACAACAGTTATGAAACGTTTAATTCTGTAAAGTTTGACGCGATAGAACAGGCATGAGTTGAAAGTAGAATCTTTTTGAAATGACTGCTCTATTCTAACACATGAATATGGTTTGATCTAAACCGTTCCATTGCAGCACTGCATGTGCTTTTAGGATCGTTGTCCTGCTTGAATGCAAAACTTTTGAATCTTAAGGTTTTCTTGTATCCATCTTCACATAAATTGCACTCTCTCTCTCTCTCTCACAAAACATTGATGTCTTCAAACAGCAACGAGAAGCTGCGTTTGATAAATCATAAGTTCAGTTGGTAACATCCTGCACCGGTGTGAGAGTTTACAGTGCAGAACAAGTTTGGTCCTGGCTGGACCCACAAGCCATACGTCATCAGTAGACCACGCCCTTGGCCTGCGATGCCTGCTTTGTCCATTTGCAAGTTAGCAGAGATGTGATAACCTCAGAAGCAAAATAGAGGTAGATTGACTTCTATCTAACTTGCTGCACCTTTCACAAAAAACCTTGTAGTTTGTGGGACACTTTGTGTTTTTGAAAGGGGCAACTGACTATCTTCTGTTTTACTACTGACAAAAAATATCAACACAGTGAGTTTAGAAAGCCTTTTATCCACACTTGTTTTACTTGCAAGCAAAAAGGTTAAAGAGCACAGTCTTAATTTAGCCAAACTTCAAACTAAACTTTTTATGCCTTTCTTATAACAATTTGCTTCTCACCACTCTTCTCAAGTGCATGTAGACTAATAATTGTACTGTCCAAACTGAGCTACAGTTTTCTGGAGTTTCTGAAGTTACTATGACTCTCCTGACTGCCTGTCTGATCAATGCTGTCTGTGTCTGGCCAGTCGGTTAACTGGACGGCCATGTCTCAGTAGGCTTGCTGTTGTGTTTTAAACTTTTCCTTTATCTTCTTCAGCTTTACCACAACTGAAACCCTGACCTTTCTGTTCTGCTTTCAGCTCTCCAGGATGTTTATTTACCAATTTGCTATAGCAAAACTCTGTGGCATTTACAGGACAGATGTGTTTATACTAAGATTAAATTCAGTATAAATCTACTAACTAGATTATCCCTTTGGACAATGTAAGGCGAGTATAATTTTGAGTAAGAGAGACTAAATCATACACATACCACATTTTTATTTTATTCTAACATTGTAAAACTTTTAACTGTTTGCAGCGAAGAGCCACTTCATGTGACTATAAAACAAACTGTGTTTTAACAAAGTGGTGCAAGAATCTTTACAATACACTGCAGTACATCTGACGTTATAGCGAAAACCTATTTACGATACAAGAGCTTTTTTTTTTTTTAAAATATCCATTTGCAATATTGTAAAGTAAACAAAACAGGAGAATGCTTCGCTATTAATGTCAAAGTATGAAATATTGGAGAGCTGCGCTTTTCAGAGATTCAAGGACAAGCATGTAGCACTCTTTTCTAGTTGGTCTTTGCACACATTTTCTATCTGGCTTCACATGTTTGCAAATATTTGTATTCATTGAGTCAAGGACACTTGAGCTTGCTCACTGTCAACCAGATGTACATGTTGTCTACATATTCCCTGACTAAAGCCTGCCCAGCATAATTACAGTCATCTTCTTTCCGCCTTCCACTAACCTGCCGCCCTTCCACACATGCAGCATGCACAATCACCTCTTTGCACACAAGTGTCAAACACAACCTTTCCATCCTTCAATCTGCCACCCATCCTTTAATCTCCTCTATCCACCTTTTCTCCCACACACAAACGCGGGCTGCAGCCGCAGCTTGTATGCTTTCGCCTAATCCCGCTGTCCTCTTGTGTTATAACAGCTCTGAACCCGGCCCTCAGAAGAGGGAGACTCGCCCACATTGTTGTTTTCACAGGCTGCAGCATCTGGACAGATCGACGTCGCTCCTAGAGTGTGCTGTTTTGGGGTCAAGGACGGGATGGAGGGCCAAAAAAAAAGGATTGCCATGTATCACTTGCTAAAGATAATATACTTTAGAAGAGATAGATGAGTGCAGGATAACTTAGTAAATCGATTCTACCTAAATGTATGTTCACTTGGTTGCTTTTTGTGCTCGATGTCACCGGGTCAAAACTCGGAGTTTAGGATGAAAGCAAAAAAAAAAAAAAAAAAAAAAAAAAAAAAAAAAAAAAACCCAAATTAAAAATCTTCCCAAT
>NW_015113303.1:183607-186902 GCF_001443285.1 Poecilia latipinna | reverse complement strand
CATTGTGTGTTTTTTGTGGCCGGAGTTCCCCGGTAAAAAACACGGGTTTTAGGAAAAAAAAAAAAAAAAAAAAAAAAAAAAAAAAAAAGCAAATAAAAAAGTCCAAGTTATAAATCTTGCCAATCTCGTCTCATTTGAACTCCCCCTTTCTCCTGCCTTCCCCGTCAGTTTCTTCATCTTCATCTCGCAGTTTTTAACTCCCTGTTCCATCTCTCTATGCCTCCCTTCTGGATCACAGCCCTTCTGACCTGCTTTGTCCAGAGCACACAAACATATTTTCTGTGATGTCTGCCAGCTGCCTGGCTTAGCTTGGCTCAGTCCAGCTCAGCTCAGGCTCCGTCTTTCTTTCCTCTTTTTTTTTTTTTTTTTTTTGATGATCAGCGCTGAACTTGTCTAGCCTCTCCCATGCAATCACCAGGACCCTTGGTCCTCCAAGGCATTTCCTGGGTCACCTGAGCGGTGTACTGCCCTCCCCTCCCAAACATCCTCATGCTCCCATTCCCTTCGTTGCCTCTTCCTGCCTGGCTTGGAAGGTCCTGAGAGGGGTCAGTACGGCCTGGTGCGTGAGTGGGAGCCATACTGTGGATATTTATTATTTCATTTAAGCCCTCTCTTTGCTCCAGAGAGTAAAGGGACCATTGGTGTCTCGTATGGGTTGAAGGATAGTTCATAAGGTGACCATGTGAACTGGTGAACTGCAAAGCAAGCTTGGGGGTGTATGTCTCTGAGAGCATTGTCAAAAAGCCCCCTGAAGAGTTTAAGCAACTAAAAGTTTATACGACATGATAAATTCAGGAGAGTGCACATGAATGAGCAGCCACACACAAACGTTACGCTGCTTGGTCGAGGGAGAACTAGTGCCTTTTAGGTAATTGCATCATTTATTTTATGTGGTTTTGAAATGGCACGTACTAAAATGTCCTTTCCCCCCACCCCCCAACCACAGGGTGGAAGACCGCAGCAACTGCAGCGTTTTGAACGTTAATATATTTTTTTATTTGTATTGGGAAATTTAGACTTCCCTGGCGTATCGTGTAGATCTTGAAAATTAAATTCTATTTTTAAGGATTGGGACATTTTAATGAAAGAGGCTTAACAAAAAAATTTAACACTCAATTCCAGGCTTTTTTGGACCTAAAAGTGAGACCATAAGGAGTCCTTTCCAAGATTTCTTTCACTATTATTGCGATGTATATCCTATACAGTTCAAGCAAATCTGGAGAAGAAAATAAAGAAAATGCAGCTGCCTGGTTTCATATGTGTGCACACTTTGAAATCTATGCTTTCTTGAAACACCCTTTGAATCAATGTCAGTATTCATTCATCTTTGGTTGGAGTCTGTCAGCATCCCACGTCTTGGCTGAGTAATATTGGCAGACTCCACCGCCCTCTTCAGATGACCCCAAAGATTTTGTGCGGGAATCTGGCTCAATGACTATCAGGTCCAAAAGTCAAGTTTTGTAACCTGATAAAAAGTCCAAAACTTGACTTGTTATCAGGTGAAACCATTTTGATTTGAATATTTGACCTCACTACTGTGATAGTAAATATTCCTTACATTATGTGCTTTCTTACAACAACAACAAAAACAACATTTTCCACAAATATCAATGTCCCACTGAGGAAAAGGCATCGATCTTCTGTCAGGCTTAGTTGAGGTTTGAAGAGACTGCAGTAAGTGAGAACTTTATTAAAGAAAGAAACTAGATGACTTTGCAGCACACAAGGAAACACAAAGGAACCAGCTAAACAGCTGTATGAGACGGATCACAACACAGAAGGAACCAGCAAAGGAAAACCGGTCAACTTATATACTAAAGAATGAGGGGAGAAAGATATTAGATGCGTGTGACGGAAATCAGGTGAGTGGGAACAGAGACAACATTAAGGAAATGATTTTTATTGTTAAGTTGAACATAGAACTCAGGTCTGCAGACTTCCTCGTAAGGACTGAAGGAAGGAACTGTTTACAAACCATCACCGACCCAAATGGCATCTGCAATTTGTTAAAATTAAAAATTTTTCTCAATGTCTAAACACTTTATGGAAAGCTGCACATTTACACAAACCTGTAAAAGTCAGGAAAAGAAAACTGACGTGCGTGTGACGTCTACAAAATGTGACTTTTCGTGGTGTGTCAGGAGGCCTAATTGTTCTTTTAGAACAAAACCTTCATCTGCTGAGTTTGCCTCTGGGTCCACTGGCGAAGACTAAGCTACACAGAGGAGTCTAATGGAGTCCATCACAAAAAGGCAGAGTATTTAAAATAATAAGTGTGTAATTTATTTAATGGGCATATTATTCCCACTTTGAGCACAGTGCTGTCTGATGTGATATTGCATCCATCTTGTGATAAAACCAACACTGGTACTAACCCTGCTAATAGGAAGAGGAGAAAAAGAGAAACATTAAGTTGTCATATGTTGTCATGACACATTGTGATGCAGGAGGATGTGTGGGTTTTCTGAACTGAACAACAACCTTTAATCTGAAGTGCTGTAGTTAGCACAGATGCATGGGCACCATTGCTATTTCTGGCCCAGAAAAACAAAACAACAACAAAAAAAAAAAACATAAATAGTAAATAGAAAAGTCTGCAGGTTCAGTTTTATGAGAACAATTTTTTTTTAGATTTATGAGTATGTAAGATTTGCTGTTTACATAAAAAAAAAATCTAGCAGATGATCTTTTTTTTGTCTCCAACTCTTAACAATATGTCTGAAAATACCCAAATGTCAGACTGATAGATTCTCAGTCTGATACAAAAATCTAATTAATTCACTGCCAAGTATAATATTGTGAAAAGGCAGATGTATGTTTACAACTTTAGCTTTTTTTTTGTTGCACCTGGGTAATGACAAAATGATGAAGAAGAATAAAAAGATCTTCAGCTGAAGTGCGTATAGATTGTGCAGTAGGTCAATGATCTAAAGCAAACCAACAAGTTCACCTATGAAATGGCATAAACAAAAGTCAGAATAAAGGTTTCATCGTGGCACAATGATAGGTTTAAGGTAGAATTACTTTATTTCATAGAGGCAGGTTGGTTTGGATGAATATTTTCCCCCATATTAATTCAACTATAACTTAGTCAATCTACTTGAGAAGTAACTCAGCCCAGGGAAAAAACAGCCTCTAAACTTTTCACACAAGCAATCCAAATGAAAAATCGAAGCAAATTCATATTGATTAAACAAAAGAAGATTTGGCAGGTTAACTAAAAAAAAAAAAAAAAAAAAAAGAAATAAAAAAAAAACCCACCCCAAAAGTTTTTCCGGGTTTTTAACAAATTTTT
>NW_015113303.1:146740-180555 GCF_001443285.1 Poecilia latipinna | reverse complement strand
ACAAATTCAAATTTAATAAAAAAAAAAAAAATTGGGGGGGTAACTAAAAAAAAAAAAAAAAAAAAAAAGTAATTAAAACATAACCACAGCTCATAGCTTATGCTGGTATTTAACCAAATTTTTGTTTTTTAAACAGAAAAGCAACAGTTTTTCCAGTACTGCTAAAATGACTGAACCCTTGATTATCAAATGATGTAATAATTTATTTATTCTTATTTTGATACACGGAGTTAAGCGCACAATTAAAACAGACAGACAGAGGAGCGCACTTTAATTAGATGTTTTCAAGAAAATGTGCCTGTTGCACAGAACTTAATACCCACATGTTCTGCTTTTTATGGGGGAACGCGTGTGCAACAAGATAATATTTGCGCACTAATTATTCAGGCTCAGGTAGCCAACCTGTCAGTTACTTGAGAAATATGCCTCTGGTAGTTTGTCAAGAGAAGTGCTTAAGAATGTCATGTTTAGTTTCCACACGTAACAGAATTACAAAAATATATTTTCAGTTTTTGTCTTCAAGCTGCCTTATATGTAAACCAGGGGCATGTTTATGAGTCTAACTGACCAGCAGTATGCAGCAACAGGTGGGAGAGGGGCAGCACTGAATAAATGAAAGTTCCTGACGGAAGAAAGAAGACTGTTAATTTTTGGCACTTTCTCTGGCATCTCATTAAAGTACCTCAGACAGTCAGACGGTGGCTGTAAAAACAAACATTTTAAAATCTTGATATTTTCCAGTACTTCAACATTTCAGAGAAACCTACATTAGATTTAAGGGCAGCTACTAAGAACCACTCCACCATTTCACCACTGTGCAGCTCTCAAATGTCATTTTGTTGCAAGGGCTCGGATTGCTTTTGGGCGCATACGCCGCCTTCGTGTGAATACACGTATGTATGCACATGCATATTTTCATTATGTGTGTCTGCAGCTTAAACTGAGATTTAACCTGTTTGGGGAAATTTCAGTGCAGTCTGGCCAATATCAGCTGCTTCCCCAAAGCCAAATGGAGGCTGGCTGGGGAGCCCAAGCACGACAAACCAAAGCAGCCCGGAGTCCTAACATCATTATAGGGCTGAGCGAGGCAATAAAGCCAAGTCTTTGGAGATTCCTTCAGCTGAAGCCAGCGTACAAACCCTTTGCTTTTCTGTCTCGCACATGTGATCTTTTTGCCCCGTCTTGTACAACAAGATGATAGATGATTTTATCTTGAGGCTCTATGTGAACTCATCCTGGCTTTCATCACCTGGAAAAAATAACTAATACATTCAGATGTCAATACTCATTTTGAGCGGATGCCAGGTTCTTGTTTTCCTTTTTACAACAGAGACTACAAGCATTAATTTCAGATGATAACATGTCAGCAAAGACGCGAGCAGCCTCGCTCGGTACAACACCGAACAGATGACGGTATCGCTTAGCGGAACAAGACACGGCTGGATCCCATCTGCAACCAGTTGCTGCCGGGAAGAAAATGAGATTAATGATTTTACGAACATGATGAATGGCTGAGATCAGTGATGACAGGCTTTGAGTGACAGGTTACAGGTGTAAACTCTCCCCAATTCCCAAAACTCTTAAACCCTTACAGTCACTCCTTCCCTCTGTGCTTCTGTGAGAACAAGTGTGACAGCGGCTCATGTGCGCCAAACCGGCTTTCCTCTCTGGCGAGCCATGACAAAACGCCCCGTCTGAGGTTATTAGGCGATGTGTGACCTGTGACCCCCGTGTAATAAACACGATTATCCACTTCTATGAAGCCTGGCCCGTCGGTAGTCACCGGCTGAAACCCTGGGACTTTGCTGCTTGTTTGAGACACTCTGTCTTTGCCAAGCACAGAAACAGTTAAGCTGTCACACATCAGAGACGACAAGTAGCAGCCTTTGGTGCAGCTCAGTACCAGTTGGTCCAATTGTTGAGAGGGGGGCGGGGAGGGAAAAGAGAGAAATCAAAGGCCTGCAAGAAAACAGCTGCAGATGAGGTTAGAGTTACAAAATAAAGATGACGAGGAACAGAGCTGACTGTGGTCATTTGTGGGAGACGGAAAGTCGAACTTTTAAAGCCATTATGGAGCTGCTGGTATGCCGGTTTTGACAAGACGTTAACGTTTGCTGACTTTTCCCATTGACGCCGCGTCTGATCTAGAGAGACTTGGAAATATAGGAGATGACTGAGAACACACCGAAGTGGTAATTAATGTCCCCTGTCATTTCACAGCAGTTTCCTAATGCAAACATTCAGGCTGGTCTTGCTTCCTCTTTTGTCAATGAGTGTAATATTTCTCCAGTCAGTCTCCCAGGTTTATTGGTCGACTACCAAATGCATCCCAAAAATACACCCTCATCATTAAAATGTTCTCTCTTTTTAATTGTTCAACTGTTTATTTATGTTTTTTTATACGATTTGCTTTGGAATGTGCTCTGCATCTTTTCGAGTATTTCCTGTAAGAAATCAATTAATTAAAGGTTTAAACTTCTTTTTGCATCACATCATTCTTCCACACAATCAATTTTTGATGGCCAGAGCAAGAAGCATTTTTACATCCTCTTTAAAAAATTGGTGCAAGTCCTTCCTTTATATGGTCACATAATTAGATTTACAAGCATGTTGGGCTGGGTCTTTCTTTTGGCATATGTTCTGCTTTTTGGAGAAATATAGCAGATCGTATCATTACATAAATCAACAAAAAAGCTGCCAAATCTCTTATTCTCTGTGGAATTTGTCCATTAAAATTAAATGCAGAACTTATTATTTTCGTTTTTCCAGGATGATTAAGCCAAACTAAATAAAAAAAATATTACTTAATATTTATACGGCTGGATATTACACCGCTCGTGGCTAGGACAGTGTATGACAGATGACTTGCAAAAAAAAAAAAAAAAGAAAATGGTCAATGAATGTACTGTTCTTCCTCCTCCAGACATAGTACTGATCCACAAAACTGAAAAGCTCAGATTTTGATTTATCACTTCACAGAACAGAATGCCAAAAACTCTTTAGCTTATTTATATAGTTGTAAGCAAGCTGGAGCTCACTTTTCCAGTACTTTTGGATCCGGATCGGTTTACATCTTGGAGTTCAGGAATGGAGCCCTCGAGCATTCAGCCAAAAACATGAAAACAGAAAACTCACTGGGCATCGAGTCTTGCTGTCGGTCTGTTTCTGTTAGTTGGGACTTTTTCCCAGCATGCCTCCTCCAAAATCCGATGACAGTTCTTGATATATTCCTCTTTCTGCCGCCTCAAGGTGGCATAGCTTCTGTTAACTCTAAGCTATGCTTTAAACTACACCTGTAGGTACATTTACAGCCTTTGTTGCAAACATCCAGTAAATGATGAAACAAGCTGCAAATAGTGAAACTAGATGCACACACATAAATGGTGCAAAATCCAAAACTCACAAATACAAAAAAATAGATAACAAAAAAAAACAAAAAAACAAATGCAACTGGAAAAAGTTGCAAATGATAAATGTTGCAACCACAACAAATAGAAGGAAAAGCCCACAATCAACAAAACAAATGCAACCAAATAATGCAAACACCAACAGGATGGACACGAAAGTGAAAAAGCTGCAAATAAAAAAACAACTGCAAACTTGCTCCACAACACGGAAGTGCATCACACCATTGTGGATGTTGTTGTCGGGTGTAGAGAATATTATCTATGTAAATATGCTGCCCTTCCATAGTATTGTAAAAAACATGAATTGTAACACACCATTCTTACTTTCTTCTGAAGCATTAAATCATGACATCCCATCTCTTGGAGCGTGACCCCCATAGGTTTTTCAGAGTGTGATCCTATATGATTTGTTGGTCGACTCCCCCTAGTGGTCTGGAGCGTTTCTGTTTTGTGGAGTTAGTTTGAGGCATCTCATACTTGCTGTTGTTTATACTACTTGTGACATTTACCCACTTGCTCCTATTTCCTGTGGTTGCAGCATTTTTCGTTCGCATTTGTTGTGTTGATTGTAGGTTTTTCCTTCCATTTTCTGTGGTGGCAGGAGGAGTTTTTGTTTTCAGCGTTTTTCTGTTGCATTTCTTCTTTTGTGTTTGTGTAGTTTAGAGGCTTCAGCATTTAAAAATGGACCATCTGTTCTGTTAAAGAAACAAACTAAACGTATCAGAGTATAAAACACTGCCAGGGTCTGATGACAAAGGCGGCACCAGCTGAACCCGAAATAAAAAATCTCATGAACTGAATTTGTTTCTCTTGTATAGTGCCTCGAGATTAATACCTAAACTTAACCGGATAGAATTCTGTTTGAAGATGATGACATTCTGATTGCTGCAGCAAATAAAAAAACAAAACAAAAGCATGATAAAACTGTCAGACAAGCACTATTAATAAATGCATAGGCGCATATGAGTGTGCTTAGAGTTATACAATAATTATTGTAAATGTTCTCAGGTGGATTATTGTTTTTGCAAACTGCCACCAATTCACTTACATGTGCTTACATGACAATAGATGGGGAAAAAAAGAGCCAGAAAAGAAAAGGTTTGGACAGAGCAGCGGAAGAGATCGGTTAAAGTGTAAAAGCTGTTATTCTCTCATGAGTTTCCTTCAAATGGCCTTCTACACATGCTGTACTTTTTCCTCTGAGTCAGAATGAAAGGTAGCAGCAGGGAGCACAGGGGCCTGATTCACACCGCTCTAAATGGACCTGACATCCTCTGATATTGCATTCTCTTTTTCCTTTTTTCGCTAAAGGTCGAGACTTCCCTACCAGTCTGCTTACTGTTCGTTGTTGTGTTTTTTGTTTGTATTTTTTTTCCCCCACAGTCCTGAAGCACACTGAAGCAGTGCGTTCGCAACTACAGTCTCATATCTGCAAATGCACACCCAAATTTGCAGCAATACACTGTCAGCAGTAGAAGCACAACTTATTGTATTTGTTAAGCACAAAGTAGCTTGAAGCATCTAAAGAGCAGCTAGGAGGAAAGATCTCCAACAGTTTCGCTTCCGCCGCTTTCTTTGCATTTGCTAATGACCAGCAGGACAGTGAGTAATATGCCGGGGACTAACACAGAAATGTCAATTTATCTATGTGTGTGAATAAACTTATGGAAAGTAGGACAATGCTGATCAGAAATGCTCCACCTTCTCTGAGAAGAAAAAAAAAATGCCAACGGTCACCTTGGATACAGTGAATCTCACTATCCAATTTGCTTTCACAATCACACAAGCATGTCTTAACACAAACGCACACGGCGACACAAACACCTGCAAACACACACACACACACACACACACACACATATGCATGAAAGCATAAAGACTTCAACTCAACTGCACTTTCCTCCCCTCACTTCTGCACGCACACAAAAAAGCACAACACCACAGAGAGGCTTTGCTGAGCTCCCGCTTCGATGTCCAACCTCACTGTTGCGCAGGGCTCATGAAATCAGGCTGTCATGCCTACGCTTGACAAGTATCCTTGACAAAGCAAATCCCAATCTATATGCAGCTTGGCAGACGGGGACCTTGTGAAATGCTAATGCCAGGGACACTTTAGAGGTTGTTGCCCTCTGTGGTTATTTTTTTTTTCCAACTGTCTCTTTCTCTCTCTCTCTCTCCCCCTGGTCTTCCTGTTTGAAGAGCAGTACTGGAGTGAGCCAGCTGGGGGCGGTGTCTGCACTTGCTCCATCAATCACTCCCTTTCCTCTCTCCCTCTGCCTTCTCTTCTTGTTATTCATTAAAGCGCTTCGGAATAATAAGTCCCTAAGAAACTGGGAACATGTGATGAAGTCGTAGTTAATAATGTATACACCTCCCCTCCCACCTCGCTATCTTTCCCCCCGTTTCTTTCCTTCTCCCTCGCTTCTCTTCCACACTCCTCTTCTACAACCATGTGCTTCACCACACTCAATGCACCGTGCCCTTTTGGGGAATAGGGCTAAACATGCATTAACATATTTATTCCTTAAGGACCCATTTCAGAAAGGAAAAAAAAAGCGACAATATGGGAGACGTTTCAAAGCCTTGAGAATAACTTCCTGCACCTATTAATACGGATCTTAAATTGTGCAGGCCTAATGTGTTGATGAGCTCCAAGTATCCATCAGGAATTAGAATGTGGTTTTTCCCACTGAGGGGCTCACACAAAAACACTCCTGCTGTTGCTAGGTCTATCGTAGTGTCTGTGGAGGGAGATTTACGTTGGTGCTGTGATTTGCCAGAGAGGGCCCTCTCTCTGTGATGCTCTCCATGACGTAGAGAGGGGCTGCCGTCCCCTTCTCAGTTCAGAGTCTTTTGGAGATCGCATCTGGGCATCGACTTCAAATGGAGCAAACGAACACCACCAGAAAATCTGTTTAAGCCATCAAGGCGTTCTTTCTTCTTCTTCCTCTCTCTTTTGTGGAGACCTGTAGGCTGAATATTTCCAGATATCACAGATAATCAGCATTCAGGCCTTGTGGTTAGAAGAGGCAGACCCCGGGATAGTCCTATCTGTCTGACTCAAAATCCATTCATATTTTTTTCGCTGATCTCACGCCGAACTCATTCGCTCTGTGGTCACATAAAAAAAAAGAAAAAAAAAAGTCTTTTTATCCTACGGCCTTAAGGGAGACACACTTTCAGCGGCCCAAATGGGGAACAATAGGAACGTCATTGTTCTGCTTCGGCAGCTCAATTATTGAAGCACGGGAATCGATGGCATAGCTCTCGAGTATTTTTATAAGAAGCTGAGTAATGCATGGTGCTTATGACACTGTCACAGGAAATGGAGGATAATACTGTGTACACTGTGGAAAAAGCAGGCTCAGGAGAATCCAAATCGATTTAATTCAATTTGGGTCAGCCTGTCTTATTTCAAAGTGTTCTTTTTTTTTTTTTTTACTTTAGGCAAAAAAAGAATATCTGGAAGAAGTTGTTTTTAGTCTCCCGCCTGCTTCCTCTTTTTTTTCCTTTTAACCTTTTCTTCCTGTATTTGTCCTGCTAAGAACGTAAATAAAATCTTGGCGTAGATTATTTCCAAAATTGACTGTATCCTTCATGCTTCTCTCACATTCCCCTTCCGTCTTTCTTTCTCTCCCTCCCTCATAAGCTCCAGATGCAAATGTGACTGTGTGTCTTCACTATAAATAGCAGTCGCCAGAGGGTTTCTTCCAGGAGTCAACCACACTTTCTCCAACGTACCAAAATAACCAGGGAAGGGGGGGACAGTGAGAGAGCAACACTACGGCAATTCAGCCATTCTCACACTTGGTAAGAATATTTTATCAGCATAGAAATAAGGCAAAAAGAGAGACAGAAAAAAGTTTTGAGTGATTCGTCAGCATCATCTGGAGCAGCGTCCTGATTGGACGCCTGCTCGACGGTGCTCAGCAGTGATTGGCTCTGGCAACATGCCCCATTTTGGTGCGTATGTTTCTCTTGTGGTTGGAGATTTGAGTTTAATGAGTTTCACAACCGTCCATTGTGTTAATAATAAGTTTACAATTAACCTTTAAATACCAGTTGGGTATTTGAACCGTCACGGCTAGCAGAGTTATTGGCTTCCAAATGAGGAAGCATAACAGCTTCAACAAAAAGGCAAATTAAAATAAAAACAGCTACGATTTCATTTTTTTTTCTGTTTTTTTTTTTTAACTATCTTAAAATTCTAACTACGCTGCAAAGATACTTTTAATAATTTTATTCATTGTCACGTTCCGCTTTTCAAAAAAGTGTATTTTTCGTACTGTCAATGCAGTTTACCGACTGTGTTTCAGTGGATTTTCAGGCGTACAGACAAAGTCAGACTCTTAATGTTGCTGTAGAAATGCTGTCACGGCTGAATACATAATGCAAAGGTGTCATGATTAATAGAGTGAACGTGAATCACCAACTGTGACTGTTTCACCGTGATAAAGACGAAACTGCAGATGATTTATTTCCTTAAGTGATTTATTATTTAAAATGGCTTGAATAAAAGTAACACAACAAAGTAAGAAGAAAGGGTAAAAAAGTACTTTGAATCCTGACCTAAATTTTACATTTACTAATTAGGGTTAAAAACACACAAAAAGTAAGAGAGCCTTATTAGAAGAAAGAATAAAAAAAACATATGTGCTTTTTTTGCACAATAAAGTAAAATAAATGTATATATAATGATTACAAACTGAATTTTTCTTTTACTTAAATTCCATTTAACACAAATTATATTTGTCCATATTTTGATACTAATGTCAACAAAGTGGAACAAAACTGATCAAAAGTTATACTGCAATCATTCCTCTATTTTAAATCTGTTAATTAAATAATTTATTTTTCCCATTAAAACGCATCCAAACAAAAAAAAAAATCAGTTTTTCAATTAAAACAATAATTTGGCTCATGCTGCTTTATTTGTCTTCCTTCTTCTGAAATTTCAGCTTATTTTTGCATTGTCAAGACATCAAACACGCCAGAATGCTGTCAATTCCACTGTCATTTAGCACAATTGTGCAAAAATAATTAAACTTGTAATCTCCGATTAGAGTTGAAAAAATTAAATTCAGCTGCTTTGAAGCACAATTTCAAAAGGATTTTCATCTTTGCTTGAAAGTAGATGAAGAACAATGCCGTTTTTTTTTAAAATGAAAAATAAAAGAGTACCGATTTGAATGAAAAATGACAGAAACCTTTGTGCTAATCCTTCTGTTTTCACACACGAACACCATGCAGGTTCACATCTGCACACACGGTCCCCTGCCTCTCTGTCCTCATTAGGAAGCCTGCAATGTCTCACAGCTGATTGTGGGGACTCCACGATGATCCTGATGAAGTCTTTATTTTCCATCCCAGCTCACTAATCAATTTCATATTCTCCACTTCCCACATACAGCACAACCCCCCCCTCCCACTCCCCAACCTTGTCTTTCCTCCGCCACTTATTTCAATCTCTCCTCCTGAAAACCTAACACTGAACCAGAAGTGAGACAAACACCCATGGAAATCGTTTCAATAAAGAGCACCATCGTATATCTGAGTTGCTAACACGGCGGTAGCAGGATGCTAAAGGAAAGAAGGGGGGTAATAGAAACATCCAATGATTTAGTATTTACTTTACTTGAAGCTAATGGAAGCATTTTACAAAACCTGCCCTCTGAAAACAAACAAACAAAAAAAAAACTGTACCTGACAAATACTACTCCGACTCTGCAACTTGGGGTTATTCATACATTCAAATCTGCTGAACAGTGGAGCAATAGCAGAAAGGATGCAGGGTCAGTTACACAGCATGCAGCTGGGTGAATGAGGATGAAAAAGTATATAAAAAAAATCAAATGTACACAAAGCCATTTTGCATGTGTCACCAGAGTGCAGCCAAGCGCAACCTTAAACACGAGCGGTACAGCACAGCCCCAATAAACGACGGCCTCTTGTTACTTTAATGTATTCACTTAAACCAACCTGAATTGCATTCTCTGTGAATGATATCACTGCTGATGAAAATGCATGAATACTCATTCACAGGCCCAACCTCTCAGAGGTGGCTGCGGCTCTCTCCCCGAAGAGACTTTACTGTTGAATTGTTTAAAACCGCTCACTCTCTCTCCCCCGTTGCCTGTTTCCCACAACATGACTCGGGCGTGAGACCCCGTGTCGCGGAGGAGTCAAGCCGCTTGAGTCCTGAGACAACGGCCTCTAATCCACTGGTGTTTTTTTTTTTCTCAAAGCAAGTTGAGGGGGCAATGGAGTGCAAGGCAAGTGCAGATTTTAGTGGAGCAGCTAAGCTATGGTAAAATATTTGGCCCCGGCAGAGCAGGGATTTCGCCTCTGAAACTACACGCTCCAATCCACTCGGTGCCATCTTTTTTTTTTTTTTTTTTTTTTTTTTGGGAGGAGGGTGTGTGTATGTGAATATATGGATGACTGAAAATTGCACAATTGGGTTTGAGCTCACGTCTTTAAGAATGCAATGAAAATAAATACAACGGGAAACAATTTGGTCACTAGCTGATATAATATTGTTGAGGGGGTCAAAATAAAATTTTACTAAACATTACCCAGTAGAGAAAGAAAAAAAAAATCTTACATTACAATTAAGCCCGAAATTTTAGATGAAATGTTTTTTTTTTGTTTTTTTTTTTCAACCAAGAAGTTTGTATTTGGTATGAAATGAGACACTGACAAAAACCAATGAAACAAACTGTATCTGTAACATATATACATATTTGTGTTTTATTTATATTTATATCGTAATATGCCAAATATTTTCAGTACTCTTCTAAATAATAAGTAAGGAACTTTTTCATTTGCATTACAACAATAACACTCTTAATAATGTATGTTTTCACTATCTTCAATTATGCACTCCTCCTTCCCATCACCCTAATCTTTAGCACCCTCCATTAATTCTCTAACAGACTCAAGTCATTACTTGACTCAGCCACTCCAAAATATTACTTCCACTCATAAACTGCATGTTGGTAAAATGTAAGGATTGCTTTTAAACCTAAATCTGTCAGGGATTAGCAGGTCTATAAAAATATATGAGTGTCTGTTATCACATCAAATACACACACACACACACACACACACACACACACACACAATTGTAGTTTTAATGTCTTTGCGCTTTGTGTCTCTTGCTTTTGCAGGGAAACTAACCTAAAGTGATATCTAAATCTATTTAGTCCACAGAGGCTGTCGTGTTCGTGCTGCCTGCCATTTGCAGCCCTCTGAAGCTCCATTAGTTGGCTTGGTGAGCTCCAGCTCTGATACCTCGCGGGACGACAAATAACAGCTCTGCTGAAGGCTCTTTGAGAGTGACCGATCGTACATTTGTGGGAAAAGGCCCGCAGCTTAGGAAGGGAAGAAAGAATTCCTCTGTGATTGTCCGCATTCACTGAAACTGAAGGCTTATTCTTACCTTCTTGTCTTCCGCGTCATATTTGCAAGTGATGAAAATGAGATTGTGAACTCCAAAGGATATTTCTGTTGCAGAGAGGTTGAGATATGTATCTCTGTGGGTCTGTTTGCTTTCCCCCCCCCCCTCCTTTTTCTTCAGTGGCAGAATTATTAACGGGGATCCAACATTTAGTGCTCCGGTAACCCCAGTGATTAGGTCCTGCTGACAGTTGAAGGTAAAGTTTATTGTTACTCGGGGACCCAGGCTGCGCCGCCATATTAAAAACGGGCCGTGCATGCAGAGCTGTTCGTGAAAGCAGACGCAGGGAATAAGGAGAGATCAAAGGAGTGCCCCGGTGAGCTTCTCCTCACTGGAGATACTGTTCAGATGGAGGAATGTGTGTTTCTGCGAGTGTGTATTGTGAGGGACGGAAAGAAAAGAGCGGTAGATACTTTGACAATACTAAATTAGATCGTGTGAGCTAAGTTCGGATTAGAGAATTAATAATTATTTGCTGACCGTTATAAACGTAATTTGACAGCATTGTACAACTTGGACTGAACTAATGCATAAAATTGAATTATAATGTTTTTATATGTAAGAATATTATTAGACTTAATATGTTCATATGATTTAATCTTTTCTTTCTTGAGATTATCCTATGTTGTAAATTGGCATTGAAAAAAAAAAAAAAACCTTGACTGAAATTTAGAAATTCTTGAAAAGGACTTTTAGATCAAGTACATACAATTTTTATTGTAAAATGAATTAATTGTATAGTGTATTGTGTACATATGTATAATTAAATACATGTAATATTTACACATATGTAAACTGGGATGAAGTAAAACTAAACATGTTTCACATCAAACTTTAGAAAATAAGATATTTGAGGACACAAACTGTATTATAATACACCAGCAATTTAAGTACCAAATTAATGCAGTGCATTCTTAAAAAAAAAAAAAAAGACATTTGTGCTCTGTGGCCAATCAGATGCTCAAGTGTACAGATAAAAATGCCTTTCTACCTGCAGGCAGCCCAAGGCACGTCATTAGTAGAAAAAATTTTGATGCCCCGTACAGGCGCTTAGAACTATCAAGAGCAGCGAAAAGTAAGAAGTCATCAGTTTTTCTCCAAATTTCAACATGTCCTTGACTCAAATGCAGCAGAGACAGAGAGGAGAGGCAGAGGGCCTGTAGGATTAGGCCTTTAGGTGTCACTGTACTTTCAAGAATCTGTCTTGCCCCCACAAACACACACAAACGCACACACACACATGCATTCACAGAGGCAGCTCTCTACTAAAATGGTGTCACGTCAGGGCATCTATTGTTCAAGAACGCTGGGTTTGGCTCTCATTCGGTTGTGGCAACACAGAGAGGGCCGGCGTGCCGCACTGAAGTCGCCGTCCTCCAGAGATGGATGATTAATGGCTGAAGCCACAGCACCGGAGCTGCTCTCACAAAATCAAATTCTTCATCGAGACGTCAATCCTCAACTCTTTAACTTTGACTAGCGTCAAGTGTTTCTGGCTCACACGGAGACCTAATTCAGCTCAAACTTAAAGTCTCACCCTCACAAAAGCACACATGCAATCCTGCAACTCTGCGAGCGAAGATTTGCAAGTGGAATTGCGACAAATCGTACTATCGCTTACCTTTAATACGCGTTCTGATTCTGTTCTCGCAGAGCTAAAATTCCTCTTTGAAAATGTGGGAGAAGCAGGATTTGTTTTGTTATTATTTTATTAGAGGCTCAGCATTGCACAGTCAAGACTGCAAGAACACAGTTGTGCCATAAATACATCCATATGCTCTCTGTTTGTGGCTATGCATATTCCTATTCAAGGAAAAACATGCGGTTTCATGGTGAAAGACTTTCGATTCAAAAAATAACCTTTGTAGATGAGAAGATTTGAAACACTTTTCACCCCCCATCACCATCACCACACCACCACTCACCCCTCTCCTACATCATATCTCTATGCCTCATCTCCCTCTCTCTCTCTCTTCCTCTCTCTCGCCCTCCCTCTCTCTCTTTCTCCCTCAACCCAGTGTGATTTTGATCTCTCCATCTACTTTGCCTTTAAGTCTAATCAGCCTTTGCCTTGTTACTCTGGTGGTATTCTGGCCCCCTTTTTCCTTCTTTTTACAAGCAAACAAATACATAAATAAACAACAAGCGTAATCACGCTCGCTGCTATGATGGCTGCAAACACCAGCCGTAAACACATTCTCATAAACACAACGCGGGTTGTTTTGAGTCACCGATCGAAGGGGAGGGTGATGGCGTCTCTCCAATATAAATGTGAAGGTTTATTTGTTAAGGCGCCACGTGTGAAGGGAAATGTCACCTCAGGACGGCGCTCTTGTCACCTTGTTAAGAGTTAGCACGGGCCACTTGTGAGCCAAGCTGAATGTGAAAGTTGAGGAAGTCTCAACGGAAGGTTAAAAAAAAAAAAAAAAAAAAAAAATATATATATATATATATATTTATATTTTTTTTTTTTTTCCAGAGGTTAACAGTTCGGGGCCATGATGGGCATGTGCTGTCAGACATGCTTGATCAACAAATCTCTACACTTGCTGTGCTGCCTGCAGCTGGATATTTTCAAAATGTAAATTTCATAAAAATAATAATAAAAAAAATTATTCGCCTTGCCTGCTTTACTTTTTACCCTCCCAACTTGTTTTTTTTTTTTTTTTGCATCAACACTGAAATGTTTTCTTTATCACAGGAGAAGTGAATTTATTTTTTTTTTTTGGGGGGGGGGGCGACAAACAGCTCTGCCTGCTGAGCTGAAACGAACATTCCTGACAAGATTTGGTTGAGGAGAGGATACCGTGCCGTCTCGTTGCTCTACTCTGGATTCAGCTATAAACATATGAAATAACATTTTGCAAAGATGGAAAAGGCAGAAAGCAGAAACAAGCATTTTTTTCCCTCCCTTTTTCTTCCTCTCCCTACAAACTTTTCTTTCCTTTCACACAGTTTTTTTTTTCTTTTTGTCTCCCCCAGCACCACCTCCTGTTGGAAATTACCTTTAAGACAAAGAGGCTATGTGTTGCGACATGGCATGCTTACTGTACCCCGTGCCTGTTGGGATTTTCAGAGCACAACCTTCCAGGCATGGCTGCACAGGTAATTAAAACTCTTCTGGATTCTTTCTACATTTCTGCTGGCAGGAATGTTCGGGGCAAGACTTCGGGAGACAAAGGTAGCTTGGCACATTCCCCACGCCCCCCAAATCAACATGTGTGGAATCAAGAATGGGGGAAAAAAAAACAAAAAACAAAACAAGTGAGACTGGAATATAAATGTTCAACAGCGCTAATGTGAGTGTGAGGAGAGTTCAGGGGGGTAGTGTGTTTGAGCAGAGATAGGCAGCAGCCTGTATAGGAGGCTTTGTGACCTATATTGAGGTAGGAAGGAGTGATAAACATAAGAAAGAGGGGAGAGGGGGAAGAGGATATGGGGTTAGGGACCCAAAAAATGCAAAGAAAGGAGCGCAGGAATAGGAGGTGATAGACGGGAATTGCCAAAGAATGAAAGAAAGAAAGAGGCAGGTGTCTTGACAGTGGCATGCCAGATGACCTTGGGCATGTCACGCTGCCATCTGTTTCCTCTGTCTGGCCTGTCAACATACCTCCAACTCCAGTTTAAACATGACATTCCAGCTTCCCCGCACACTGACGGGTAGCCTTCGTCACCCCGACAGAGAGCCCCCGACAGAAAGCGAGAGATAACGGAAGAATCCAGGGAGGCATCATGAGCCAGAGAGCGAGGAGGTAGAGGTACGGTGTGGCCGAGTAAAAAAAGGGAGTGACCTTTCCCTCCGCCAGCCTGTTTTTATGAGCTGATATTGTTATCAATGTACTACTCCCCGGATGGCCACTAGAGCTACAATAACGCCATTGAGCTGACAGTCCATCATCATCGGACAAAGAGGGGCGCTAACGCTGACATCCTGTGGGGCACTGGGTTGCATCTGATTGCGCTCATAAATGAGCGCAGCTCTCATAAAATCATGTGGTAACTGCTTAGCAGTGCACAGGGTGAATGCTTTTGTTATCAGCGGCTCGAGTGACACGCGGGGCCGGCTGCTCGCTTTGGTGCCCCGGTTCCTGGTTTTCAGATGAAATGTGTTGTTGCAACAGGGACAAGTGGAAGAAGATAAAAGTAGTGTAATAATTTTTCATCCTTTTCTTGCGCAATGTTTATTATTTTAAAGACTCCCCCCCCCCCATAGGATAGGTTGGATTCCTATCCTAGCTGGGCGGAAGGCATCTACGAGAGCGAACCACACATCTCTACCTTGACATATGCTCATGCTTTTTCTAAATGATTGAATCAATATTAATCGATTCTTAATGGCTCATTGTATTGGTAAAACCATTAATGCTGATAGCTGAATATGTAATGAGGGAAATTTAGTTGAATAGATAACATAAAGCAATATACTGTAGTCATTGACAATATGTTGATGGTGAAATGCAATTTTTTTGTTTTACTGCTCCATGAAACACATGCATCCATTTCTTTTGCTCGTTTTGATGACATGACTTCTGCTGTGCACAGAATTCTGGGCTTTAAATGCAGAAGTACAAGTTTGCAGGAAATGTAAATAGCAAACAACAAATGACAGAGATGGGGACTTGAGTTTGCAGTCAAGTCTCCAAAACAAAGACTTCAGAATTGAGTTAAACACTGGTGCTAAAGGCTAAACTTCGAACTCAAATATTATGAATCAATTTAATCAGAGCTAAAGCCTGTGAGGGTAAATCATTTGTAAAAGAGATTAACGTCGCCCTTCTGAGTTACCATAGTGTAGAAATGTAGTTGTCATGGTGATGTTACAGTTTTTCTTTTACTTTTCACCCACCTTTTCCCATTGTTAAGACCAAGTCAGAGTTATCTTCTCTGGGTCTTTTCTACGAAAAATATTGCTCATTGAAAAGTGATTTTACTTCTTGTTTTTTGCACCCAGGATGATTACACAGCAGTGGAAAATGATGGATAGTTAGGATTCAGAAGCTAAACTGAAAGCACAGGAGATAAAAAAATACATAGTTTTTTGTGTCAAAGCAAAATCAGGTAAACAACTAATTCAGCTGTGAGCTAGATAAATACATTTTATCCTTAAAGCATTTATATACAGTTGCTCAGAAAACTATCTTAGCTCATTTTCTTTTTCTCCCTTTTGCAGGCAAGGTGATATTCTGACATTTCTAAAAAGACTTAACAAAAAGCATCTGGGACTGAGCCAATAACCAGAAAATAATGACATCTGTGATGAAATTCCCAACCATTTCTGAATGAAATAATTACATTTCAAGTCACAGACCAAGAAGTAGAGCCTCTGGTTTGAATTTCCCTCACGTGACCTCGCGCCCTCCAAAACAACAGAATTCTTTCCATGCAGTCCTGACACTCTGGGGATTAGGGAAGGTAATTCTACAAAGACCAGGCCCGGCGCTCTCCTCCTCATCCTTCTCTGACTGATATGTAGGGGAAGTGGGACCCTGACCTACTCCTGACTGGCGGAAATTGCTCTGACCTCTCAGCGATTTTGAGAGGAAGCCAGACCTGGCACATAGGTGCACTGGCGCTATGGCAACCTCTTCTGACCCGGAGGACCTTTGGCTGGCCTACCCCCTTTGGCCATTTACACACACACACACACACACACACACACACACACACACATGTAGCTCCTGCTAGATGGATTGAGTTACCTCTTAGTGGCAATGGCTGCCTCTGTTTTGCATCCTCTCCTCTATTTTCATCCCGGGAGCCGAGCAGTGCCCCAGTCATTAACACTAGCAGCCCTGCCTGTAACGGCAGCTAAAAGGTCTGCATTCATGAGGGACATCCTGGAAACCAGATGTGCATGTGTGGTGAGAATATGTGTGCACGCAAAGGCCCTGGAATCAAACGTGTCCAGAAGCAATGGATCAAGCTCTGCGTGTGTGCGCCTGAGCCCCCCGGGTCTAAGCGGTGCACAGGTCACCAAAGGCAAAGTGAAGGTTGGTTGGGAAGGGGGTCACCCATATGCAGACACAATTAACAACAACAAAAAAAACATTATTGTTTAATATGACAGGTAATTAATCTCAAATAAATAGATATTTGAGAGCAAGGTATTTGAAAATGGATAACTAATATTTAAACACACATATTATATTTCGACTCCGGGGATGTTTTTAAATTAGACACTATGATAAGTCACTCTTGAAAACTTCGCCATCTAAAAATTCCACTTAAATGGTCTTTAAAGAATTTACGTGGGTTTAGTTTTCAGGACTGACAAAGCATCACTGAGATCTTCATTTACTTCAAAACCCCAGCAAATAATACCCAAACATTGACATGATCGTTAAAATACCATATATAGCCTATGTATTATAAATAAAGTGGCCTGACGTTAACGCCACTGACAGGCAATGCTTGCCATGGTACAACAGTGTTATGCTGGCAAAAATCTGCATTGACTTGGTTGTTACTTTGACACTTGCCTCCTACCTATACATTCTTGAAGACCAATTACACTTTGCACATGGCAACAGCTTTACCCTACGGTAGCACCTCCAATCGCATCCACCCCTTCCCAGGTAAGACAGCGCTGGGTTTTGGAACATCTCAAAGAATACAAGAAACAGCCGGAAGTTTTCACCCAGCTTCCAAAATCCTACAATACCAAACTGATGTCATCTGTGAAAGGACACCAAACATCCATGGAAAACCTATCCAACAACTCAGAGGAGTTTCAAAGAATGTTTCTTTTTTCATACAATGCTGCATTAATATGTTTTGGACTCAAAGCCACAAACTTTAAGCTGTTTTTCAGGGCGTTTTTTCATGACAGAGAGACACATAGTAGTTCATAGTTGTGTTTCAAATAAGAATCTGAAAAGTGTGATATGCATTTGTATGTAGCCTTACTGTTTGCTACAAAGTAAAACAGTTTTATGTAGACACTGTTTTTACATAGACTTTTAGTTTATGTTAAACTACCTGCAGCTCAGTGTGAATGGATGGTGAGCATATATGAAAAGGAAATTTCTTCTCATAGACTTTCAGTTGGATTTAGGTTTGGACTTTTTCTGACTCATGAAAACACATTTATTTCATTGTAGAACTGGCATCTCTTTAAGCTGTGATGCAACCTGAGAAGATTCACAAACAGTTACTTTATAGTACTAGTTTGGGCACTGGTGCTATTGTGGTACTCAAGACTGGTCTTAAGTATTTTTTCTCTTTAAAACCATAATTGCAACCAGCTTTTATTAATATTGAAACTAAGTCTGAAATTCCAAGCTGCATTGAAATACAGTTCAATGAAAATTTTAAATGCTGTCACTACATGGAAAGAAAAAATTATAAAAATGTGTAAGAAAACAAAAGAACAATTTTTTTCAGGGGAAATATACAGTATGTTTTTCTGTCTGTGAAACATGCAAAAATAAAAATGCTGAGTGAGTTCAGTCCTCCACCTACACCTGTCATCCCCACTCACTCTGCCTGGAGCTAATGCTAAGTCAGTAATCATTTAGCTGAATGTATGCACAGACTTGTCTGCTTTGTTTGATTTTATACCAGCTTGTCAGATTCAATAGAGAAGGGACTTGTAGTTGAGGGTCTGATTACGTAAAAGTTTGGGTTCACCTCAATGCATAGCTTCTAAATGAAAATGTTAGGTGAACCACCGCAACCGGTTAGTCCAGAGCCTTTTTATAGGTGGGTTTGCTAATGAGCTGCCACTCAGATTTTTTTTATTTTATTTTTTTAAAGATTTGCAACAATTTTTGTTTTAGTGTTTAGTCTTGAAAATTGTGTTGTATTGGTTTGGTTTTGGTTTCCCTCGAAGTTTTGCTTTTGCCTGGTCTTGGTCTTCATTTGGCCTTACGTTAGATGGTCTTGACACTAGTCACTGGTTTAATGACTTCCAAAGTTTTAGAAGCGATAGTAAACAGACAATACCGTCAAATTTCTCTATATTTTGTTTAAGCGGTAGCCATATTGAACATGAAACTCAGGTTTGCTCGACAAGCTGACTTTCCCACCTGGAATTTAGACTTTGTCTGGATGTACTTGTTATTTTTCTGTTTCTGTGGTGTGTTCGGGTTGACAGGAAATGTTAGTTTTCCTCGATACATTTTCAGTTTGGGCCTTATCTGGTGTTTCTGGGATAACTTAAAAAAAAAAAAACTGCCTTCCACTGATGCCGCAGTCATCGAGTCTGATTGCCCAAAAAGATTGAATTGCAGGTCAAGATGGATTTACAAAAGATTGACACAGGGCTGATGACAACAAATAGTTGTTACACTTTTAAGATTTTTATTAGTGAAAAAGAAAATACTTCTTCCACTTTTACAACGTGGTCTTGGTCTATTGAATAAAATCACCATGAAGTACATTGAGGTTCGTGATCGTAATGCAACAAAAAGGTGAAAGACTTATCAGGAATACTGTCGTAAAGCTTCACTTTCTGACTGGTTGAAGCTGTTTTGGTGCCAATAAGATTGTCGATGTCACCAAGGTAATCTTCACTGGCTAATTTCATACATGGGAATACAGCTGAATGTAAGATATTAAACACAGCAGGATGCTGTGAATTCCTTTCAAGATTGCTAATAAGAGTTTTAATTTGTGCCTCTATATGGTTCACCTTTTGCTTCACGAAGGAAGAATGAAGGCAGTAGTGCCAGGAAATGTTTTCAATCCACAGTGAAACATGGCAGCCAAACTAAAACTAAATGAAAATAGATTGAATACATTTCAGAGTCCATTATTTTCTCCCGTTCAGAGCCCTGCTAACACTGGGTTGAACTGTCCCATTTTGAAGCAGCAATCCATTTTTGACTAACTGATATCATGCAGCCTGTCACGTTAGTCTGCGTGAAACAGCGGGTCTATTCCTCATCTCAGCGGCCGCTCGCTTACAGTGGGGACAAACAACACTTCCTTCTCATTTGGAAAGAAATAACGGGGCCAGAAACTGTGCTGGCAGCTAAAAAGAAACTGCACCCCAGAGCTAGAGCGACACACGAAACCAAGGACACCAGGCAGCTATTGTTTCTTTACATTTTAGTTTTCAAGAATCACTTAAGGAGCTCTGCAGACTTACTTATTTTAGTGCTTAAATTGCTCTCTGTAGTTCCAAGCTGGCAAACTGTTCTTTACCAACTGGGCAGTCGCTTCCACTGGACACCACAGAAAAAACAAAAAAACAAAAAACACTTCCACAGTGACCTTGATTGGGGAATTGAAGGCCCCTTAGCCCATTTTAGTGGGTACGATCACATTTCCATTCTGACTATTCCAATTTTCATGACTTGCACAAGCAAATCCGTATGCCGGAGACAGCTCCATTATTAGTGCGCCTTGCACAGGGCTCAGTGGCAGGATATTGCATAGAGGAGCGTATAACAGCTGAGCAATGTGAGTCGGGCAGCTGGGCATGCAGGTATTGTAATTTTAATTCCCTTCTCAATTCCCACGTCCCCATACAGTGGGGCTGTTGTTCTCCTCAAATGAGTCTGATGTAAAATGTCACTGAAAACTGAAATTACAAGAAAGCAGAAAAGTAGGTTATTTGATTTCTTGTGACACTCTCGATGCCCATCGTCAATTTTCTTTCTGTGATATTGGAGACCATAATATTTATTAGCAGTGGGAATACAAAAAAATAAAGCAAATAGTTGTAAAATATTCAACTGTGGCAAGGTTGCGTCCTTTTTAAAATCTACAAAAAAAATGACTCATCTTTAACATGTTCGAGTTAAGCATTAGCATAAACCGTTAACCTTTTTTTTTTCATTATCTTGTGAAACATTTTAAATACATGATAGCTTCAGCATCCATCATCACATTTGTGGAGCAAAATGCCTCCCTGTTATCCTCCATCTAAATGGCCATTAGCAAGACTAACCCAATTAGCGGAACAAGATCTAACACAGCCTTCCATTGTCCTTCCATCACAGGAAACAGTAGAGGTTTGCTGCATTCTGATCAAATGTATGGTGATTAATGACCGCGCTCTCACAGTGTTGACAGGCTGTAACAGCTCCAAAATCCTGCCCCACCCTGGCACCACACAGATTTGTCTGTATAACTGACACTTGAATGAATAAATTGGGAAATAGGTCCATCACCAGCCTGACTACATATACAAAATGAACAACAGGAGTGTGATGCTGTCAGGTCCATGTTCTCCCTCTTGACAATCCACATCTGTGCATTGGGAATAATGACCAGGCTAAAAATATTGGAAACTCTGCAGAGAAAATGCTTTAAGGTCGTTTTAATTATACGGATGGGCTGTCGAGCAGTCACGCTTGATGGGAAACAGAAACAAATGAAGTCATGGCTGACTGAGAAGTTTGCCAATAACTTGGTGGGCACCATACTTTAGAGTATGCTGGTAAGTATGGAAAACGTATGAAAAAATCATTCAGTTCAACTTTGTCTTGCAAAATACTTCATTCTTTCTTTTAAGACACAAAGTTTTAAAAATGTTAAGCATCCCCTATCTCTGTAAGTAAAAGCACTTTTATTTAGAGATTAGGAAAAAAAATGATGCTGTTTGCTGCAAGTTTAAGGAAGAAGGAGCAACACAGATTTACTCCTCCCCCACCTGTTGCTATGCACTGCTGGTCAGGCTGCAAAGTTACTGTACTCTTCTTCAGTCTACAAGAAGGACTAAATTGGCTGTTTGGAAAAAATTTCCAGTTGTGAAAAACATTAAAATTTGTGGTGTGGCAACTAGTGGGGCACCACCTATTATTCCTATTTTCAGGGCTTCTGTTAATAGGAAAGACAGCTCAATGCAATCAGCCATCCTCTGTCTCTACATGCTCTTTCAGGAGGACAGATTGCTGCAAAGTCAATGACTCAATGCAATCAAGCAAGTTTTCATTCTAAATTTTTTTTTTTTACCAATTGCCATAGTAAAATAAATGTGACTGAACTGTTTTAGAACGAGAACCAAACATAAATGTTTGAAAATTATTTCGAATCTGTCTGAAAATCAGATTAATTTGATTACATGTTATTTATGTCTGAATGCAAATGTGTTTGAGATAAAGTTTGTTGTGAAATGGAACCAAATAAACTGAATGGAATTAAATTAAATGAAAGAATAGGCCTTAACGTCTTAAATGGGTCTGTAGTAGCTATAGCTTAAATTTTTTTATTTAGTTTCTTTGATTATTGTTTTTTCCATAAACATTTTTTCTCACAATAAGACTGTTTGTGCTTCTGAAAATAGCCGTAGGTAATAATATCGTACAAAGGAGAAATTATCTGAATTGCATAATTTACTCCTGTTTGGATTATATAGAGAGTATAATCATGCTAGCATCCCTAGCATAACAGGGATTACATATTAGGATTGGCTAAAACCAATTGTTGTTCAGAAGTAGAACACGCCTGTTATGTGGTTGCAAAATGTTAGTTTTTGCAAAAAAAAAAAGGAAAAAAAAGCTTGTTGTGTTCACAAACACACCAAGCTATGAAACCTCTCCTGCTGCAGTATAAGTCATTATGTTTTTATCATATATGTGATTTTCACCAGTATGGTAAACAGCTAAAGTTGGTAACTTGCAGTAGGTACTGGACTCTCATACCAGAATAATAATAATAATAAAAAAAACTCAATTTGACAAAGAAACATTTTTATAGCTTAAGTTAGATGTAAATTATGTTGTCAATTGAATTTCTGTTATTTTTGACAATGTTTTTATTCTAGAAACTGTACCTGGTTAAGACAGAAACCGTGTGTTAATATATGGCTGTTTTAAAACTGAAACTGGGAAGCAATCGGTGAAATGTTTATGAAGTGAACTAGCTAAATATAGTCTACTCAGATTCAAAGAAATGTGCAAAGGGGTAGGATAATGTAATATAATTAATAATTAAATACTCTGAACTCAAATGTCCAAAAAATTGTTGAAATTTTTTTTTAGAAATTTGAATCAGAAGTATGTGATTTTGTAAAAGAAATATGAAGAAACTGTAGAGCATAAAATTCTGCAGAAAATGCACTTAACATCTATGAGGTTGGTGTTTCTTATTCATTTTTGATTAAGTCTCCACATCAAATAGTAAATACATTTAAGAAAAAAAATTTGTCAGCAGCAGAAATAATTTTGCTTTTCTGTTTTTAAATAAATTTATTAGATATGTTATACATTTCTTTTTCTATCTTTTTTTGTAAATAGCACAATAATACACAAGGTTATCACAACATTATAACCATGGCTGTAGCTCCCAGAGAAGCGCTATCTGAGCCTTTTCAACAATACAGTAGGATACATTAAGAGACTTTCATAAAATGTTATCTTAGATGTTATTATAGATTATTGGACTGGATTCCATTAAAAATGTCCAAAAGAAAAGATTTATTAGGAAAAAAGTAGGTCTAATAATTATAAATGAGAATCGCTTCTGACTCAAGCGTCTGAAAAAAAAAGAAAAGGAAAAAAATAATAAAAACAGAAAAGTTTAAGACATTATCGAGCCATAAATCTGCAGGCCAGGAATTAAAAAAGTAAAAAAGAAATAACAAACACTAAACGTCATGCTGCTTTAAATGTCTGCCGGCTTTCCCCCGCACCGCAGGAGTTCAAAAGAATAATAACTTTGCCCTCACTCATCACCACCCAGAGAAGCGTTAGGGCAGCTCGTAATATTGTTTTTTTTCCCTCCTTTTTTAATTAGTAACTCTAATCTGATCATTAAGGGCAGCAAAATTCAGTGCAGCTATAGTACAACTGTGTGCAAGGGCTGATAAGTGAAGTGACATAGCGCCATAGTTAGAAAAGTCACATCTGTCTGATGTTACTTTCTGCCATTTACATCAGATGACGTGCTGCGACCAGACGGCAGAAGGGACATTACATGAGAAACATTGTTCGGCTGGGAGAGCAAAGCGGTGACAGATTCAATAAATGTGTTCCAGATCAATAGGCTGTTTCATTTTTTTGAATTAGTTCAGCAGTTGGAACATCTAGAAAGACACGATCCATACGCGATATATTTAATAAATGCAATTTATAGATGGAAAAAAAAAAAACACATTAAAAAACCCCACATGCTACATATTTTACAAGGCTTTGCAAAAGTCTTGAAGCTCCCTGAAGTTTTTAAACTTTGTGACAACACAACCACAGATTGCAATATGGCACAGGCCAACACAAAACAGCAGATAATCGGGGAGTGAAAGAAAAATAATAAATGGCTTTAAAATGTTAGGCAAAAAGGGAATGTATTTACGTTAACCATTTATGTAGTTGCATCACCTTCCCTACAAATCTGACCTGCTTTCTTGTGTCTGTTGCAGAAAATCTTGCAGAAAGCATGATGCTGGCATCATTTTATTTCACTTTGGGGATGATGCGTTTAGGAAGATGTGTGCAACATTCATTTTCCGCACGTAGGCAAACATTTTTAACTTTGCTCTCATCTGACCAGAGCACCTACTTGACTTATGACAAACTGGAAGCAGAACTTTTCGTGGATTTATTTTAACCCTGGATTTCTTCACACCTTTCAATAAAATCCAGATTTGTGGAGTGAACGACAAATAGCTGTGTTGTCAACAGATTCTCCTAACTGAGCTGCAGATTTCTGCAGCTTCTCCTGACTTGCCATGGGCCTCCTGGCTGCTTCTTTGACTCGTGTTCTCATTTTCTGGACTCTGTTCATTAGTTTGGTGACTTCTGAAGGCAGCTGTTCACACTGGATTCAAACTAAGATGAGTGATCTTTTGATTTTTTTTTTATCTGTGAAATATTAAAAAAAGTGTTATTTTCTTTCAACTACTGACATTTCTACTTAGTGTTAGTCAATTACTTTGTGTTAATAACACAAATTGTGTGAATACCTTGATGTACTTTCCTTATTTCTTTAGCATTTTATGTGAACTTATCGTGTCTGGTTTTTTAGTCAGGCCACTCATTTACGTTGAAGCTAATGTCACAATTGTACAACTCGGAAGAAAACTTAAATAAAAAAAAAAGGAAAGAAACATCCAGCCACACAAGTTAAGAAGATACTGACACCGCAGGAAAAATGTAGGAAAACCAGTGGAGTGATAATGTACGGCCAGATGGAGAGAGCAGGAGGTTGTGATTAGGGCAATACGAGGACTAGGCCTCAGCAGCGCTTAGTGCCTTGTAGCTGCTGGAGCCTTCGGCGGCGGCGCCCTCAGCACTTACTCCCCCTCCTGTGGTACCTCCGTCTCTGTCCAGAGAATCCCAGCATGCCTCCTTGTTCCTCCATCCAGCGAGAAGTGCGCAACACCGAAACCATTTCTCGACACTTTGGCATAAACAAGACGTCCTGTTGCCGTCAAAGCACCCCTGAAGGAATTACACGGTTGGTCTCATCGTTTACATCTCCACACCGGATGAGTCTAAAATTTACTGTGTCTATTACTGTGCGTTGATTCATGCTTGTCACACGAGAGCACCAGATTTTGCCTCTCGTTTTGCAATTTTGCTCTTTGGATTCGAGTTCTGAATCCTTTTTATTTTGTTTTTACAGCTGATCAAACTGTGTTTTCCTGCCCCGACCCACTCCACCTACCTCCAGCAGCTTCAATTCAACCATCACTCAACACAGCACAATTTCAGCCAGAGCCTCGGCCGACCGAATTAGGGTAACTTGAGCTCCTCCAGATTGTAATCAAAGCGAAAATAATGAGAGCAAGACAAAGAGCAGCAATATTACTCTAGTCGGCTTAACATTTCTGTTTGTCAGTTTGGTGGGAGCTTTCTTTTTTTTTTTTTTTTTTTTTTTTTTTGCTCCCTTTCTATTTCCTTCTCCCTCCTGAAAGCGAAAAGAAAAACAAACAAAACAATTGAGAGAAAAGAATGACGCCAGTAGCAGATGAATAAGAGGGTAATGACATCAGGAAAGTCTAAGAGGGGCACTGGGTTTGAGCTAAACTCTGCTGCTGGTCACCTGCAAATGAACTAATCACCTGAGGGGATTATTCTCATCTTACAAGCAGTAACCAAAACACATGCCTTAGCGTCATCGCAAGCTTAGGTGTGCATGTGCTGCGCATTTCAGCATGAGTACGTACGCCTTCGCAACCTACCACCAAACTGACCGAGACAACTGGCAAGGCTATCGAAAGTATGAAGGTGTCTGTTCCAGACAATCCTGGAACAGATATCCTGGAGAGTTGACGAGGGAGATGAACTGGGAAGAGAGCCGGAGGCAGGGATGAGACCGGTGTGCGTGGACCCCGCAATTGGGATTTTCCAATTGTTTTCCCTTGCAGTAATAAAAAGAAACGAAATGACAAGCGACTGCAGTTTTGCAACACAAAGACACGGCGTCTGAAACGCATTATTTAGGCACGCTCAGTGACCTTCCTGTAAATGTAAATGTGGTCCGGTTGGAAAAAAAAGGACACAGAAAACAAGAGTACTCAAGTGTTCACCTAATTTTCATATTTTAATGAACTCATCACGAAGCTATCGCTCACTCTATTATTACTTTGGATTGTCTCGTTTCTTTTGAGAAGCCTCCCACAACAAAACTAATTGAAATGCAGAGGAAAAACACAAACAATTCAGGCATTCACACCTGAAGTTGTTGCTGAAGTCATATCAGACGCAGAGAAAAATCGGTCACCTACCAATTTTCCCATCTATCTGCATTGTGGCATTTTTGAACAAAAGCTGGCATAGCATCACATCTACATTCTTCCACTCTCTTGTTCCAGCTCTCAAGCTCCTTTCCAAGCTGCTGTCTGACAACACAATGGTGTGGGCAAAAAGGCAGCTGCACCACCAACATAAGAAATTCTGTAAATTTCACACTCTGCTGCCTGCCAAAAAACCCTGGGCCCAGATTCGGTGATTTGGCCTCTCAAGCTTCATTCCAGACCCCCACTGCCCCTCTCGTTCCCCACACCTTCCTGCCTGCCTGCCACCAGCAGAGGACCCTGCTGTATTCCAGCTTCCGCAGCTCCCGGAAAACATCTTGAAGTCGCCAGCATTGGGGTCATTTCAGAAATGTTGGAACAGGCTCGGGTATGCAGCACCGTGCAGTGTGTGCTATGCTCAGAGATGCCACAAGAAAACCAATTACACGACTAAAGAGAAACATCGGCTCAGAAAAAAAAAAAAAAAAAAAAAGTTCTTCAACCAATGTTCACATCTACGCTGAAATATATGTTAATTAACAAGTGGTGGGGTTTGTTAATTAACAAGTGGTGGTGTTAACGTGGAAGTCCTTGTGTGATGCATGGGTCAATTACTGACATCAGCATTTTATAATATTTCAATTTCATTTCATTTTTTTATCATAATGTTGCAATGAGATAAAGTGAATGTGAAGAGAGAGAAATTGCCAAATTTATGAAGTTTAAAGTAATGGAGCACTACCCCTCCTCCACTTGTTGCTGCACCCCTTCTTTATTTCCTATCTTAAGCTGAATTAAAATTACAGCAGCAGATTCTGTTATGAGTGACGTGTTCTGCCATTTGCACCCTGTCTGTGTTTTCTGTGCTTTTTGTGTGTCGAATAAAAGGAGATCAATTCATTCAGTTCTTTATTGTTTGATGGTACTTACTGGTATATTATATTTTTTCTTGAAAACTTTGGCTGATCAAACCTGAGTTAGAATGTTGTACCTCTAGCTAAAACCTGAAAAATATAGGGCTTTAAATCTGGACTGCATTCCTTTCAATTGTTTATAGGTCTCCTGAATAAAAAAATAAAAAAAAAAAACATGCCACACTTTTCAGATTTTTTAATTGTAAGATTCAAATGCGGTAAAACTTGTTGCTGACCTGGGACAAAATATGAGAACATTCAGAGCACATGAATGTGAGCTATGGTGATAAATACGCAAACATGGCACAGAAAGAGAGGCTCGCCCAGGTGTTCGTGTAAGAACCGCCACTGACTTCAACCATAAGAGTGAACCAACTGCAGGCTGGCTGTCCAAGCAGGAAGTCTGACTTAATAACCAACAACTCCTTTGTTATTTGTGTTTCCTCTATTAGTAAAATGGCCAAAGGACTAAAACTCTACATGTACTGTAGCTGTACTACTTTTAAATCAAGTGGAGTTTCATTTTTAAGTATCACAATCAAAATGATGACAGATGAATGTTACATATCAATTATTATGACTATATTATATTACATTAGCATCAGTTTGTTTCATTGTTGCTTTCTTAATTTTTAAATATTTCGCAATTAGACAATATCTTTTAATTTTTGCTTAGAACACATGCTGCTGTGAAATGATGGTATTTTTAATCAGGGTTATTGTACCCCAAAAATCTCATTCAAGGCTAAGCTTTGTTTGTACTGGAGTATTTTTTCTCACATATTGTCTAAAATCATATCCTCCACCCACCCACCTGTAAACCTGCATTTCCATTTTTTTCTTGTAAACATTTTGTCACAGCTCACGTTTTACGAAGCAATCAGAAAAAGATAGTTAAGAAACAAAAAATAAAAAAAAAACGTGGACTTTGCTTTTAACTCTATACAGCCAACATTTATTTTTAAAGATGAGCTGCTGGATGCTGACACTATCAGGGCTTTTTTCCCCCTTCTTCTTTTTCTTTTTTTTGAATTTTGATGCTCTGGAGCCTTGAGGGGCAGTGAAAATGTATTGACAGAAAAAGAGCTCCTACGCTGAGCAATTTACAGGTTCTGCTTTTCTTCTTTCTCCATAAGTGGGAAAAAAGTAAAGTGAATCACTCTGCACTGCGGTGTGCAGAGTTTCCCACCGGAGCCCTTCTGCATATTTTTTGGGTGAGACGTTGTGTTTCTTTGGGATGCACAGACAAAAATAAATTAGGGGCATAACAAAGCAGAAAAATGAATAAAGTAGAAATGTAATTGTTTTGTTTTGTTTCTACTACGAGTAAATTGAGCACAGTTGTTAAATACACATTCAGCATTTAGTCAGGATATAATAAAGACATTGACAATAAAAAGTAAAAAGAAAGGGACTCATACGGAAAATATTACTCAAGATTTTTATAGCGTGTTTTGGTCTGAGCACAGCCATGCATCACTAAGCTAAAACAAATACCAGATTTCCTTCCAACTGAACGTCAACATTATTTGTGCAACATGACTATTTTTTGGTTGTGCAACTCTGAAGCACAAGGAAACCACAAAATATGGCCTTCGGCAATTAAATTACCTCTACTTTTATAGTCACAGGGGTAGCTGCATTTTTATGCTACTCTGCTTATTTATTATCCCACAATGCCAAAAAAACGGGAACTAGTGCCTTAAACATGGAGACAAGCCAAACCACAGGGCAAATGCAATCAATCAAAGGTAAGTCAATATTCTTCTTTAGATAGATAGATAGATAGATAGATAGATAGATAGATAGATAGATAGATAGATAGATAGATAGATAGATAGATAGATAGATAGACAGACCTTGCTTTTGCTGGTCACACAACCCCGTCTGGTTTTGTTTGGAAGGCGACAGCATCTTGTGAGGGCAGCCACTGGGATTTAATCAGGAGCTGGATTTGTTATGCAGCATACCAGTAATTAACTGATTGATAATTTCTGGTTTGGTTCCCCTTAATTACGGGACTGATTGGAAATACACCACACAGGGCATCTCTTCCAGATTTCTGTCACGTCTGGGTGCTCAACCTCATATTCTGCTGTGGCAGACAAAATGATAAAGTTGTTGTTTCTTAATATATTTTATATAATGATGTGCTGGTATTAAATAATAATAATAATAATAATAATAAATCCAAATAGGATGTTCAGATCATTCTATTTGATAAGTCCTCAATTAAAAAAAATATATTAGCATACAGTTTTGAAAATATGTAGGTTTATACAAAGCAGCATCAAAAATAAATCAAAATATAGCCATATGTTTCTTTATGCATTGAAATGGTGTGTAGACATGTGGCTGGTGAAGTGACACCGTCTCTAAGGGGAGAACCCTGCTGCTGTTACAGAGTGGGGCTTTAACAAGGTTACATGACGTTCTGTCTCACAAAAACGTGACGGTGAGACTGATGTCTGTCAGCCTGACTGCACAGATAAGTGGGTGCACGATTTGTTTGCATAGATTTCACTCACTCTATTGATCTTACTGCTTCATATATTACAATATTTTAATACAAAAAAATAATAGTAAAATAAAAGTGGTAAACAATAAATGAATTACATTTTCTGGGGAAATAGTGAAGGGCATTAAACTTAATTTGAATTGCTACAAACCCAGATCCTTTCAAGAAAATCTGGCAGAATATGTTTACCCAGCTCTTTTAAGATCTACATATGAATAAATAATGAGCCAAATGTGCATACCTGCAGTCACTGCAACCACTCCAACCTCGCTACCACAAGGTCACAGAAAGAAAGAAGAAAAAAAATCACTCCTTAGTGCTCCCCTGCACTTTAATTCGGTTTCTGTGCACGAGGCAGTTTAACAAGTTTAATGTGTGAGATATTTTAAGGGATATCAGAGTTTTTTACTTTGAAATTCATGGATGTTTGTCTTTGTTTTTCCCCTCAATATCAGTGTTCAACGAAGCTCTATGCCCTGCCGTCGGACAAAAAAAAAAAAAAAAAAAAAAAAAAAAAATTAGCTGCATGCTAAAAGTGAATTAACAATGCTGTCTTGTAACTCATGAGAAAATATCATACGTCCTGCTATGGATTTGTTGGTTTAAAGGTGGTTATAAAAGTCATGGTTTTAAAACCACCAAAATGTTTTATTTTTTTTTAAAGGACAAAGAGCTTTAAGTGTCAGAGTTTGGAGCAGAGTGCCTTCAGCCACCACTTGTTGCTGAGCACTGTTGGTCAGCTGCTTGAAAGAAAACATTTATTTGTCCTTGGTTGTACAAAAGACAGAGCTGCCTGGGAAATAATTGTGCACCACCCAGTAAGCTGTTTAAGGCAAATACTAGAGCAGCTGCCCAACTAACATGGTCACTTTCTCTACTCCCACTTTTACTCTATGAACAGCAAATATTCTGCCAAGTAATCATTTGAAAACTATTTGTGAAATTAGTCAGTGTTGACTTCAAGGTTTTACTTTTGTCTTTGGATTAAAAAGTAAATAATTGTAAGATATTATAATACTATTACTGTGATAATTAATAATAGTTAACATTTTAAAAAATATGTTTTGCATATAAAAATTATTTTAGCACTGATACAAATGCCGTAGTTGTTATTTTACTGTGGTAACTATAGAGCTAGTGATTGAAAATGAGGCATTTAGATCCCATTAAGCATTTTCATTATTTTTTTTTTTTACGTGACACTAAATCCATGATTTTTAGTCAAGGCTATCCTACTCTGAAAAACTCACACTGGCACCATATTTTTTTTTAAGTACACAGAAGCAGTGTGTTGCAAACTATTTTTCATCCTTCTTTTAACACTTTTTCTGCATTTTCATGCGCAATCATTGGCGTCGTTTACAGTAGTAGCGCATTAAGAAATACCTTCGATGTAGATAGAGTTCTTCTACACAAAGAAGATTATGACAAAATCAGCCCTCCATGTGGTGAGCTCGCTAAGGCGGCTGAAATCAAGGCCATTACTCCCAGCTGGGAGCCGTACCTCATCATTATGGTTTTCTGACAGGGATTAAGGCCAGTGAAATCCCCGCGTTCCCCATGAACTACTCGCTCACCTTTCAGTGACATCAACAGTGCAGCAGGAGAGGAGACAAGTTGGAGAAAAAAAAAAATGAAAACAAAGATGCCTCACATACTCCTCCACCAGAGTTCAATTTTAATTCCCACAAACGAGAAGCAGTTGCGAATCGGTTTGGTTTGTAATAACAAGTTTTAGATTGTTATCTCTTTCAGAGTTTGTGCCACTTTCGAAGCAGGCGAGTCATTTTTGTGTGGTGCCTGCTCTTTTAGTGTAGCACCAGTGAGCTAAGCTCCTCACTTTAACATATCCTGAAAAGGTATGTGGAAAATCTCCACATAAACATAGCTGGTGGGGGTGGACCAAAATTTAAGCCAGGATTGTGTACAGTGAACACATGTCTGCAATTCAGCTATAAGTTCGGGTAAAGTCACAATGTTTACTTCATCATCAACATCAGCAGCAGTGCATGTTTTGGCAATGCTGGCACTGTTGCTGAACGATCACGTAATTTGTGAACATGTGAAAGTGTTTTACCACATCTCAGCGGGGAGGGATATTCACATTCGCTCATTGTTTAGTGTCTGAAATAATGAGACAAGAACAGAGGAGAATGTTAAACAAGCTATTGCTTTGGGCTTTTTTTTTGTTTTTTTTGTTTTTTTTAAGATGCAAAACTAGAGCTGAAAGAAGTCAACATATTGCAGGGATGAAGTTAGCATTAGAGTGGCCCTCAATGCCAAAAGAAATGAAAGAAATTCAAAGGGTTAAAAAGCTTTTCCAGAGTAGCAGGGAAAAAAATACAGTTACCATAAACCTGTATCTCCTTGAGCTGCTGCCTTAATCTAAAAGAGAAAAAGAAAAGAGAAAAAAACACTCTACTGCCTCTCTATTCTATGAGTGAACAAGGAGCCATCCATCACCATTTTCCACAGTGGTTTACTACCCAAACTGGTCTCTCAACATCGAAAAGAGTGCTACGGGGCTGGGCAAAGGGTCCTGGCCTCTAAACACACACAGAGGTATATTAAACATCCATTACCACATTATGCTCAGCTAAAAAGAAACACAGTGTTTATTTACAAAAAAACATGAGATTTCTGTAGGATTCCAGGCAAAATATGTAAAAACTTAACTTGACAAAATATAGATTTCCTAATCATTTTTTTTTTATTAACCTACCAATAAATAGAAGTGTGTGTGCAAGTTTTTGAATATATTTTAACTCAAATCTCATTTATTTCAGAACCTGTAGCAACTCATCTCTTTGAAAAACAGGATTTACTTTGAACAACATCCGACTGCAAACAAAACAGAACGAACAGCCCTCCCCCCAAAAAAGACACCTAATTTTGCTTTCACGACATCAGACCTGACCTTAGGTTAAGTCTCGGTCAACATGCTCCCCTTTCAAGGACGAGAAAATCAACAGTAAATTATACATGAGTAGCAAGCTTCTACCTAACCCATTAAAAAAAGAAAAACATCCTAACCTGCGGGTCAGGCTGCAGACAGCAATAACAGAATCTAGCATCGCACCTTTCCTTGTCATGTCAACTGAGATAATAAGCTACTCGGCCGGGGGCATGACATGAACACATTCTGATACTGCAGGGGGAACAAAAGCGAGGCCGCTGAGCGTCTCTGTCAAGTGCCAAATAATAGAAATACAGTGCTTGAATAGCCATGCAGCCAAATCCAGCACCATACTGCCCTCAGACAATGGGTGCGGTGCTAATCCCCCTTCATGGGGTCTGCATCCCCTGTCACGCATAGTGGTGAACCATGCTGAGATGCTGCATTGGCGAGTGACACCTTGACAAAGGCGGCGTCCCGGGACACCGTTGGGTCTGTGTGCTCTGCACTGCTGTGCATAGAATCTGCATTGGGGGGGAATAAAGGAGATGAGCAACGTGTTAAACAATGAGCTGCCAGGGGTGCCGAGCCCCCCGTCAAGCCTCGGTGGTGGCCACCCATCAAAACCCCTGAGCTCAACGTTCAAGACTGGAAGGTAGTCGAACCCTGCCTGCTCGGCTAACCACCCCTTCCAGCCTTGTGTCTGGGCTGGGCTGAGCTAGACCTGCTATTCTGTCCTCTGCTCTGCTCCGGTGGATCTGACAGCTGTTACCAGGAAAGGTTATTCACTCGGCGCATCCCTCCATACACACACAATGACCCTATAGCCCCCGCCTGTCTAGCCAACCAGCTCTCATGCTCCGCGACCGACAGACAAGGTGGAGAAAACAAGCTGACAGTGTCACTCGCCCGCCACTCGCATTTCACGCTACATATGCACCAGATGACGGCTCTTTTTCACCCCCAAATAACTGAGCTGATTCAATACAGTGGGGG
>NW_015113303.1:127656-143373 GCF_001443285.1 Poecilia latipinna | reverse complement strand
ATAAATAATTTCCCCCTGAAACACGTATCATTCAAGTAAGCAGAAAGTAGGTCAGACTCAGATGTGGTTCAACTGAAAATGGCTGCTAAAGAGGGCTCATTTATTGGGAAAGCAATTGTCATGAGGGGAGATAGGTGGCGCTCTTATTTTACTTTCACTAAACCGAGAGAGTAATAAATCGACAGAATCGAACAGCCTTTTTGAGTTTGGAACAATTCACTAAAATAACAAAATAATAATAATAATAATAATAATAATAATAATAATAATAATAATAAAAAGAAATATATTTTTTGCAAACATAAGCATCTAAAATGATGTCAGAATACATTTATTATAAACACAAAAAATACAGTAAAAACATCTCCATTTCTAATAACATCCAGGCATTGCATTATTATCGTGACGTTTGATCCATGCCTTGTTGCAAGTCAACAGAGCTCCTTTTATATAGATCTTGAACAACTTGACTAGACCAAGCTGCCTGTTGCTATTGTAAAGATAAAAGACATTTTAGTTGTCTACTGTCTGACACCTGTGTTTGTTTTTCCTTCTGTCATGCTGCAGAATAAATGCCTCTATTTCACATATTTTTTTTTCTAACCTCCAATGATTCCCGGTATGGGCTACCATACCACTTCATTAACTTTAATGCATTTTATCCCAGCTGAATGGAATTGTTTCTCATGCAGCGCTCTCAGAAAGCTCTATCCTCTGTGCAGACCTTCACAGGCTGGTATTGAGTTTCCTCTTATTTAAAGATAGAAGAGGAGGTACATTTATGGCCCGGCATTGTAGTCGCTATTTCCAAGCTAACGCGGTATATGGTTTGCTAATTGGAAAATAATGAAAGTAATAATGGCCTGCCGTTCATTAAAATTCATCTGTTGATTTTTTTTTTTATAACAGCTAAGTATTGAGAGTAAATGAGATGACACGCAGACAGAAGATATTAGAAAGTTATCTCATTATATTGACACACTTAATTATATGAAATAAGCCACTGCTGGTGCACAACCTAAATATATTTAAATGCCTAATGAACATTTTATAATTCCCTTGAGTGAACTGTATTGCGCTTTTATAATGCAGTTAAATACGCAACTATGTGACATCAGCCAAGTATTCATACCCGTAAAACTTTTCCACATTTTATCACACTAAAACAAACTCAAAGTGGAAGTGGAATTAGTTTCTCAGTTTTCTTTAAGATAAAATCTGAACAATCTGACATTATCTTTATTAGCTTTGCACAACTCGAAAAAATAAAATGGCGTTTTTATCTACATGTAAAACGCTGTGTGTGGGTGGAATAATAGTGGTGCACATCACCCTGAACAGACCACTCCCATGGTAAAACAAGCTGGTGGGAAGATCATGGATGAATGAAGCTAAATGCAGGGCAATCAAAGAAGGAAAGCCACAAGAATCTGCAAAAAAACTTTATAGAGTGGGGTGGAAGTTCCAGCAGGACAATGATCCTAGAATACACTCGCTAGCGAGGATAAAGTGGTTTAAGTGAAGGCATATTCATGTTTTAAAATGGCCTGCGTGCCTTCATAGCATGATTCTGCCATCATAATGTTTCACCACGGAAATGGGGTGTTCAAGGTAATGTGAAGTGTTATTTCTTTGTCACACATTATGTTTTACACTTACACTAAAAAGCTCAGTTTTGTCTCTAGATGTTCAAAATTTCAAGGGATATATTCCAAAAAAATTGTGCTATGAGGTGACAGAGACGAGAAAAAAATGTCCAAGGAACTGGAGAGTGGGGTGCTGATAATATGAAACAAACTCTTTATTAAATCTTTACGTGACAAAGTGGTAAACGTGACCTAGTGACCTTTACGTTTCACAAACACAGAGGTATGCTTTCAACATGTTAACTTTATGACTCGCAGGGAAAGTAAACATCTGTTTACTTCCTCACACTCACAGTGCACTCAGTGGAAAACATATATTGCCTACAGGATGTAATGTGAGTAATGACTATTCTCCATTTGCATGTTTTTCTCCTTCTCACAAAGCCCAACGTGTGAAAGCATTGCTCATACGTGCACATTCATATGAATGTCTTTCTGCATGGCGCATTATTTATTCATCTTAAACCCATTCTTGCACATTTGTAGCGTTCGTATTATTGCATGGCGGCGGAGCATTGACTAATTTGCAACCATCACTGCTCCAGTTATCATCATCACCACAGCCCCCAGTATCATTTTCACCATCATCAGTATTGCCCTTCAAACCGATTCATCCTGGAGAGGCTTCATTACAACAGTTTCTTCAACTGAGGCAGCTGAGTGGGCAAACCTACACCTACACACGTGTACACAAACACGTGCGCATGTGCGCTCACACACATGCTGACATAAGAACCCACATACTCTCTCAAGTGGCAGGCCAGTCGCGCGCTGTTCCCGCTTCCTCCATCCCTGATGGCAAAGCTGTACTGTCAGTTTACCTTGCCCCAGGACATCCACGGGACAGCCTATCAGCCTTCTCACCACTGCCAAAGACATGTAGCTCTGTTTATCTCCTAATTGACTCTCAGAGGAAGGCTGAGATTGACAGTGCCGCTCCCACATCACTTAAGTCCTTTTTAGCCAAGCAAACCCGGCACGCCATCACCTCTTAATAATACACAGCAGCAGACTTACTTTATTGATAAGCACCACTTCACCCCGCGCTTTAGTCAAACACAGCCGAGAGGATGGTCGTTAGAAGCACACCATGCCTCATCATTCCAGGAGATGACTTTCTCTGCCTTCTTTCTCCGGCTCTACCTCACATCTACCATCAGAAGACGACAAGATTTTGGACAGGCCTGAGGGACCGTCATGTCCTGACAGACCGAAAGCCAGTCTTAAAGTTTTGTTTGGTTTGTATTGGCAACCGCTTTGATCAGTGGCAGCAGCATTCATTTTGTCCAGTGTGGCAGCGCAATTACACAAGGCCTTCGCTGCTAACAGCTGACAGAAATGTTGAGATAACATATATTCTGGGTGGTATTTACTATGCGTTGATGGATGGGAAGACAGGATTGATTGAGGCTAATTGACAGCACAAGAGGGTGGGGGGGAGGAGCGCATCAGGGTGATGTGTTTAATTTCTCCTCGCCTGCCACTTACTTGTCATCACCTGACAAGAAGCAGCTTTCCCTTTAGCGATACACGCTGCGCGCTTGACACCTTTTCGAAAGCCCGGCCTGCTCCGTGTGATGGCACAGAATGGGGTAAAAGGCCACGAGGCTAGACGAGCAGCAGAGCCGGCCCCTGTCCTTTCGTCCGTTGCGAATTATCTTGCAAGCTAGAACCGCTGCGCTGACGTTTTTGTCAAGCGCCATTTGCGGTGATGTCACAGAGGCCACTCTTGCGGGACTTTGGCCATCTGGGTGCCGTCACCGAGCCTCATCACATCTCAACTAGGCAGCCGATGACTCTTTAAAACCTTACAGGGGGGAGAGATAATATTACAGCAGCATAATTACATGATCAACAAGGGTATTGGAAAACAGTTGCATTAGAGGGGCTGCTCTGAAACAGGTAAACAAATTACTTTGGGGCTCCTGAAAAAGGCGTGTGGCTGTTAAAATGAGATGGAATAATAGAGTGTTTAATCAAGCTGTTGAAACCAGAGATTTACAGACACAGTATGAAAAATACAATCTTTTTTTTTTCTTTCTCTGGCACTTATTCATACTAAGTTGTTCATAGTTTAAATTAGTTACGATTATAGGGACTATTTTTATTTTCTAAATGTTAGAATGGGAGTAGAATAATTTTATTAGAGAATTGTTTTGATTTTCTACAAATTCAGACGTTTGCATCAAATTATTTTCACTTTTGCTTTTGTTCTGGTGTTTACAAACTGCTTTCATCAAAAGATGTTAATCAGACAGAAAAAAGTTGCCTTCCTGAAAAGCCTGATAGCTGGACTAAATATAGTCTGATTTAATATCAGACAGTGATAAAAATCATGTTTTCTATGTATTGTATGGAAATATCTGGTTTCAACTGAACGTACATTCAGAACAAACAAAACAGCATCATCTCTCTAACCTGCTTGGTACCCTTTGTTTGAGCTCCCAGGAGTCTCGGGTTGCCTTCCATCTTAGCAGAAACACTGCGTGACTTTGTTTAGTTACACAACAAGCACATCAAAGACCACAACTCTTCCCTGTGATATTTTTCTTTGTGAATCACAGACATTAAAAGTGCTGACTTGCTTTTAAAACTCAATAAACTGTCAGCTCCAAGAGGCTTTGCAGATTCTGTTCTCAACTATTCAACAGATCAGATTTTTCTCCACAAATACTCATAATGGCTCTACGAAACTTTCGGGACCAGAGGACCCCTTTTGCCTACTTTATTAGAAGTCCACTTTACTCCATTCAATTGCCAAGACAGAGGACCCACCTGAGTAGAGTATAATCTCCGGTTTCCTGAATCTGTCTTCTTAATCCATCATTAATTGAGGATACGCTCCTCTCACTGCCCAAGGTACCTCAGATCATTACGCACTAATGATCTGTTCACTTTTTGGAGTCCTCACTCATGTAATCAAAGATGTGTCCTCTTTGATTACACGAGTGCAGTCACAATCCTCTTTCCACAAAAGGTAAACTCCAGAAATATGACTTTTTACTTGTGGCTAAGAGTCAGCCTCTCAGTAGGCCAGAGAGCAAGACTAAAAGCAAAGAAAACTTTTCAACATAATCTTCAAAGAGCCAAAAGATTTCCTCTTTACCTTTGATGGTTGCAAGGTGAAATGCACAAACGTAATCTTCTATTGCATTCCTTCCAGCACACACATACTGTATATGCAGTAAAAGCTATAAGTATCACCTATCCCCTTCTCTTAAGTTGTGCTGCTGTTCCCTCCTCTACTGTTAGTCGTTACACAATGGCACGCTGAACATTTTCTTATGGCGCTTTAGTATGCAGGTTTTTTTATTTGTGCGAGTTTTTATGTGTGCTCCCAGTGTAGAGGTGTCAGTGTCTGTTGGAAGCGTAGGGGTAATCTCATTCTGCTTTTCAATCTGGTAATTAACTTGACAGCATGACAAATGGACACGATCAGCTGTCTGCCCCCATAAGACACAAATATGGTGCATTACACGCTTCAATGTGGGATTCCACCCTCGAAAGAAAAAAAAAAGACATTAGAGGGAAGCTCCTCAAATGGAATCATGCCGAGTTTGGTTTGGATGTTTAGAGTTTCAAGTGTGTTTTGGGAGATCATCACAGAGCAAGAGACAGAACGAATGAGTTAAGTGTTGCAGACTCATGCAAAGCCAAACACTAGGTAGGCGCGCGCATTTATCTGATATCAGTTCACTCTTTTACTTCCAAACTGCAGCCTTCTGAGTCAGCCTCCTGTTAGGGCTAATGGCACGAAGGAGTCAACTTGTCTAAGTAGTGCCTATAATCTATATCTCTCTGCTGTCTCTCCCCATATCTGTCCCTCCCTCTGCTTGACTCTCCCCCCATTCCAGCAGCCATTAATCATGCCTCGATCTTGGATACCTGATTTGGCTGAGAGCTTTGCACTTCACTGCACTGCAGCCAATTCCAAAGACCTGGTGCACCGTGAACCTCCTGGGCTCTTGTAAAAACAAATGCGAATTATTGAGGACTTATCTAATTAGCGACACATACACACAACAGGAAGCTCTAAAAGCACCGACTGACCTGTGCTGGCTTGTTGTTGGACTGCACGACATATCTCACTGACGTCCTCTTTCAGAAGAATGTACATTATCTTACAAAGTATTCACTTTTGTTGCTGCAAGGCGACAAAACTTTTTTCATATTTTGCCGTCTTACAACCACAAACACTTTTCAAAACTAAAATCTTAGAGTGTGTCATGCATTTCGTTCTGATACCACTAATTAAAATCCAAACAGTTTCATCTATTTTTTAAAAGAATAGCCAAGGCTTTGTAGATTGGTCATTACTCTAAGACCAAATGATCCAACAGAGGTGACCAGCTGGTCAAGAAGAGCAGTGGCCAGAGAAGCAGCCAACCGGGTCATGGTTTGTTTGTGTGTCTATTTTGAATATGTACAAAAAACACGAAGCATAATGTCAAAACAAGCAACGTAGGGAACCCAGCACACATATTGAGGGAGGTGATGTGGTCTGATGAGGACAAAATTAAACTTTCTGGCCAACACGCAACATGGCAGGACACCAACACTACACCTCACCCTGAACACACCCTGACCATGAGGAAACTTGGTGCAGGAACATGCTGTGGGACAGAAACTCTGAAACTGGTCAGAACGAAAACTTTTTAGAGGCTGCAGAAAACTGGAGACTAAAACCATGAGGTAGAACAGCCTTTTTGCAAAGATGATTTTCAACATTTTCCAGATTCTAGTTCTACAACCGTCAAAAGACTTGCAACTGTAATTGTAGTGACTGTACTGACTCAGGTTGAATACAAATGCGTAATGCAATTTTTATTTTTATTTGGAAAACATTTGACAGTCCATTTATAAATTTTTTATGACAGTTATATATGTTTTGCATTTGTTCATCACATGGTTGTAAAGCAACAAATTGAGGACAAATTAAAGGGGTTTCTATTCTTCTGCAAAGCTCTGCAGCAGAACTTCATCCTGACAGTGTGACCACGGAGAAAACGTCATAAATAACATAGTTTACCCTACACATTAGAATATTATTATGGCATCAGGACATTCATGGTAAAAACTGCATGACATTCTCCTGAAAAGGGCATTTTTTTTTCTAGGGAGTATCAGAAAAAACAACAACAACAACAACAACAAAAAAAAAAACTAAATACAAACCTCTTATCCTTGGCTGGCAGATCAACCAGATGCACTCCAGTTACTGATATTTACACAGTACAAAATAATAACAATGCTAATGTCAATAGAAACACAATAATATCCTAATCTGATTACAGAGACTGTGTGTGTATGGTGAGTAGTAAATTAAATTTGAAATTTGAGAACTTGCTTCTGTCTGTGATGTATTACTGTAGGGGGGAGGGGGCAGGAAAGGGGAGTGGGTGGGCCTAGTGGCAAAGTGGGGGCCGAGGTGGAATTTAATAAACCCGCCAAAAAATGTTAAAATGCATATTGGCCCGAGATAAGGTGGAGACTGTTCTTTTTTTTTTTTTTTTTCTAAAGTAATTATGAGATTTTATTCATTTCTGTCATTAGTCAAACTGACAGCTGGTCCCTGCAGGCTGGACGTGTCCCACTCTCCTCTCCTGCTCACCTATCGGAGAAGGAAGCCCATAATGAATGTTTACAACACACAGGTAACAGAGTAAATATTGGACTCATCAATTACAGAGGGCGAGGGAACTGGCAATCAAATCCCATGATTATTGTTACCGTTGGAGCCAACATGAGCCCTGACAGTGCCTGGTGGTCATGTGTGATGCACGGCACAGCTACACCCCATGTATGAGTGTGCGTGCACACGGATGGGTTTGCCACTGCAAAAAAAAAAAAAATAAACACATACATGCACCCATTCGCCCTGTCATTTTGCAGCAATGTCTCACCTACACGAGATAGGACATAAAAGGAGCTTGTTAACATTGTGTTGTGTGAAAAAAAAAAAAAAAAAAAAAAAAAAAACTGGAGCAAACTGAGGAGATAATGGCAGAGAGAAAACAAGGAAAATGGAAAGAAAAGACATTTAAATGATAGTGTTATCATTAAGGACAGTTGCTTTCAAAGCAAAAGGTTGCGGGGAAAAAAAATTATATGGCTTACATTTCCAAAAAGATGCATAAATATTTATTACCTCACTGTGCCTGGGTGAGCAATGATTACTTTCAAAATAAATGACAAACAAGGGGACTTTGGTTCTTTTGTCGATGGTTGTGCAGCCTTTTGCTGAAAAACCTAATCAACCAGCTGGAGAAAAATCACCTGTTTTGGTCTTGTTACTGAATCACTAAATGCGTGCGTGTGTGTGTGTGTGTGTGTGTGTGTGTGTGTGCGCGTTCGTGCGTGTGTGTGTGTATTCTTCTTTGCTTCATAATAGTATAAAGACCCCATTTGTTTAGTCTTTAAAGGAGCAGCATATCTTTGAGCTGATGCCTACCTCTGTTGTGTTATGACAACACCTCTCTGCAGCTGTCTCATATTTCTGGACGGCAGGACCCTCGGCCTGGAGACAGAAAACCCATCCAATTTGAACCAAAAATCCCTCATTACTGCGAAGGACTGCTAATGGGACTTTGCAACCAGTCGTTAGATCAGAAGAAATAAGTAGACCTGCGGAGGTGTTGCCATGTCATATTGTTTCCCTTTTTTAATTAAAATGAGTATTTTGAGAAAGCTCTGCATGTGTTCCGATTTATTTATTTATTTATTTATTTTTTGCCATGTGAGAAAGTATTTGGCCCTAGATTCTTATGTTTTGCTTTTTGTTTCCTTTTGTCAGTGATACTTTAATCTCAGACAAATAAATAAAAAAAGAATGTTTTCAAATGATAATTTGATTTAAGTCAACCTTTTTTAAAATGTAAAAATGTATTTCCAATTTACTTTCTATCAAAAACATCAAAAACTGTCCTGGCATCAGTTTGGGTCTTTCAGCTCAATCGCCCTTAGGTCATACAGCAGGTCAAAGACCCAAAACGCACCATCATATTCTCCTTTAAGTGGCTAAAATTATTTAATTTATGTACCTGGTCATAAGAGCTATCTAGTCACTATGAGTCTGTTTCCAGTTCATATTCAGAGTTTAAATAGTAATGATTAATGAAACTGATGGCTAATTAAAGATTATTATAAAGCCTTCTGATTTTTTTAAATAATCAAAATTAGACAAATCATCTAGAAAAATATTAAACATGTTTATAGGAACTCAGATAAAACTTGTTGACAGTAAGGTCATGGCCTATTACCTATGCTTTTTAAATTGCAGGACCCATCTGGAATCTGTTTTACTAGATCTAAGGTTATTTGAGGATGTTCTGAGGTGAGTTGGAGAAACGCAGTAAAACTATGTCAAGGTTAACTTGCACCGAAGGCATCCGATGCGTCAAAACATATTGTACTTTTCAGTTCTCTAAACACGGTGAGCCCGTCTTGCTGGTTGCATTTTGCAAGGTGAGTTTACACTGCACCTGTTTCGGCCTTAAAACAAAGAGTCAGGAGTGGAGCAGGTGCAGATGGGATGTAAACCTCAACACTGAGCTCTCCCATGTCTCAGCCCTGATCAGATGCTTGATATTCAGCTTGACACACTGCTGAATACAACAGGGGGGTCATTAACATGCAATTACACACACGCCAAGAATTTTCACACTTGCATGCTGCAGCATATAGCCAAACCTCCTCTCCCTAAGGGACCAATCTATGTTTTTATTTTGAACACCTGTTACTAGCTGCACATGTTTTGTATAGTCAGAGCGGTACAAGCAAAACCAGTCTGAAGAGCAAAATTACAGCATTGCTTCTGGTAAGTGCAACCTAAAAAGGCACAGACCACAAGATAGTCATTCAAGCTTTTGCCGGTAACTTGGTGTATTACGTTTAAATTTGTAAATTATCTGGAGGCACAGGGTGGATGGACGTAATGACTCCATATTAGAATAGTGGTACAGCTGTGCCACAGCCATTGAGCTTGCTAAGCTGCCAAGGGCTGAGAGCACACTCCCTCTCGCACACTTTCACACACAGCTGTGCTTAGCAAGCTAATAAATTGCCCTGACACACCCTTTGGCAGCAGCACATCCCACCACAACCACATCCCCCTTGTCCACAACCCGTCTAGGTCCTAATTTAGCTGCGTTTAACAGTGAGGCATGGACTCCCCCCCTTGTACAGACTGCATTTTCATAGCAAGAGAAAAGGGACTGAGAGGAGACAGATTGTCACATGGTGCACTGAAGGAACAGGAGTTGGGATTGAACTTTTTACACTTTTGGAAAGTCCATTTGGAGCAAAAATACCAGGAGAGGCTTCTGCTGTAGGATTTCACATGCCCATAACTGCAAATGCAGACATGATTCAGGCTCTGAATTTCGCTGTGGGATTGCGACAATTGCACATCATATAATTGATTCCAACAAATCTAGTTTGTATAATGCTGGAAATTCCTGCGTACAATTACAGCGATGTGTAATAATGTGGACTTTTGCATCAAACAGCCACGAACAAAAAGAAGTGCACTTCTGCAACACATTTGGCACCATCTCCCTCTGCTGGGCCACTATCTCTTGCTAGCAAACCAACAGATGTCAAATTTGACGGTTTGAACTATAAAATAATCAAAACATGCATTTCTGGTGAAAATGTTTAACTTTATATATCAGCTGAAGGGACTCCGGCTTCCAAAAAAATACTATAAAAACGAACCGCTGCTGGGGACAAAGCTGATGCCAGTGTTGTCGATAATGACAGAGATCCTCATATTCTCCAACAGGTGGCGGTGACATTATCAAGCAGTCCAAAGATTAACTGGCTCAGAATATATATGTGGCTTAAGCAACAATAGTAAACTGAGATGCTTCATTTGTAGAATGGATATTGCTGTGCCTTTTACTAGCCAATGCTACAAAATATCAACTTTGCTCTGCAGCTCAGTTGATATGTCTCATACAGCGGTGAGGGAAAGAAAACAAAAAAAATGTGATGGTTGAAGCTACTGAAGACAAGCAGATGCAGTGTGAAGTGAAAACTAAAGAGCTTTTAAAAACTGGCTGATTTGTTACAAATACAGTTATTCTAGAAAGAGATGAAAAGGAGCAGAGAAGGTGGAAAAATGAAATGGAGGCACCAAAGGGATTAATGATTCAATGCAAGGAGGTAATAAATTATAGCAATGCAAATAGTTTAAATGGTCTCTAAAGCCAGCTCAGGAAAGACAGAGGTCATGCGAGCAATTTAGCAATCTTTGAATTTTATGTCAACAAAGTTCTTACTATGGAGAGAGATGCAGCTGTGAAGAACGGAAAAGAGGTAGAGCAAAGAACAAAACCAGAACAGAGATGCCACTAAAGTAACTGATAAAGAAGATTAAAAGCAACAGTAATTTAAGGTTTTTGCTAAAGTAAGAATATGACGATATCTTTAATTTTACAAGAAATATTTTTTTTTTTTCCTGGATGATTTTCAATGCTAAGTATTCGACCCTGTGTTATAAGAGATTAAACATAGGGGACCAAACAGATAAAGAAACAAGAAAGAGCTACTAAGATAAAATCTATGAAGGCATAAAGACACAACAAATTTCAGCTGTATATTAATCTCAGGTATAGGTCAGTCAATATTAGACCGGCAGTGAAACTCAGAAAGTAAAAGATTAATTTGGTTGTTCTTAGCAGAGGTAAAGTCTCATTCTAAGATTTTGGAAAAATCCAGTCTCTAATTTGAGCACTTTGTTCATTGGGAGGAAAAAAAAAAAAAACACTTTCAGAAATAACAGATGTTTACAAAATTATAGGCACTACATTTATTGACACCCATGCTATTATTTGTTGTGCCTACAGCCCATTTTTCCAGTGGAGTCCTCTCCCATAACAATTCACAAGACTTGAGCACACATGGAGAGAGTGAGAGATCTTTCCGTTTCTGATTTCTAATTCGACTAATGTACTTAGATTATACCTATGAATGATCTTTTTTTTTTTTTTCAATTATAGACTGCAATGATATGTGAAACTTTTATTTTAAGGGATTCATATGAATGATATATAAACAACAAGAAAAGCTGGCAGTCCTTCAAGGTGTGGCAAGCGCTACAAAGCAAAACATGCTTGAAGTAAACTACGCCAAAGTCTAAGTGATCTCACTACATCTAATTGGAAAAGTGTTTATACTTGTTCCAGATGGCCCTGGAGCAATAGATATCTATCAGCTGGCCACACCAAAGTCTTTAAGAATAAAAAAAAAGAAAACATTAGTGAAGCACTTCAAAGAGATCAGGCAACAATATGAAACAGTATGACTGTTCATTAGAACATTCTGCTGCCAAAGTCACCATAGTTTTATACATGTGGATGCATTGCAAAAAGACCTGACTGGAAAGCAGACTGCGAGATGTGTAGTTTATACAACTTGACGTGCAACCTGTACAGAAACTGCATATAAAAAGGAAGGAAAATGTTTGATCCTTAAAAGAGGTGCAGCATCTGTAAAAGTGTAAAGCTGACATTGCTCAGTGTTGCCGGTCTTCCACCTTAACATCATATGGTTTAGAACTTCATTGTTTTAAATATCAAGTTATATCAGGGTTTCACTTTGACTAAAACTCCTTGCCAAATTCATTTGTGTAATTTAGCTTTTTACTTTAAATGAACATATATTGACACATGAAGCGGTAGTTTTAATAAATTAAACATCAATGTTATGGTCTTTGGCAGAGAAACGTTTTTGGAGTAGTTAATTGTGTTTCAAACATTCACAACCTTTCTGGTCCTGAATACTCCACCGAACAGAGTTTTACATCTGTTAGCATTGGCGCTACATCTCAGAGGTCACCTGACATCGTTAGACTGGAGCAGGGCAGCGTAGTGAGAGGTATTAACCCCTTGGGATGTAAAACCACCGAAGCTGGTGAGGCGTGAGGCTACCCTGAATTTAGATTCATTTCTTATTTTTCCCCCAGACTTACCATTCTCCCTCTCTTTCCCTTCCAATCACATTCACCCACACACTTGCAGCATTTCCCCCAGTTCAGAATGGCAAGGTAGGGTGACTGCGCTCAGGGGGACATTTTAACAAAATAGCATATGGCCCAGGTGCTGCTGTCGTTGTCTGAAAGAGTTAGCAAAAGGGGAGGTCAGCTAGTAGTCCCTCATTCTTCAGGATTGACAGTTTGTATGAGGGAGTGAGGAAGATGTTGATTCTCCACAGAGGGCAGTTTTGACAGTCACATTACTCAGAACTTAACTAGCTTAGTTAGACATCAAATGTCAAGTGACAGAGGCAGATGGAATAGAATAGAATAGAATAGAATAGAATAGAATAGAATAGAATAGAATAGAATAGAATAGAATAGAAATTCCTTTATTGCCTCACATTGGGGAAATTCTAGTGCAACACCAGTAAAGTGACAGGCAATCAAAACAAGTGGATTCACACAAAGATGTGAATATAAAATATATAAAAACAACAAACAAAGAATAAAATACTGCACTGTAAGGGCAATGTATATTAGAAATGACTTTTATGTTTCTGAGCAGACACAAATGTACATTGTATTCCTTTCATTGCTTGATTTAAAGTGGTGGGATAAGGTCCTGCCAACAGAAGCGTACACTCTAGAGATCCAGGCATTACGTGTGCCATCATATCTAATATATTTGTCATTAATTGCAGCCTTTGGGGATTTGCTGTTGAATTAATTAGCCTTCATCATTCCACATATATGAGAATACATGACTTACTGAGGCTTGTCTCTTGTTTCAAGGTTTTTTTTTCTCTCCCTCTCTTCTCCATTGTCTCATTCACCATCATCAATCTGCCCATTGGCTTGCCTGTGTAAAAAGTCCCCAGTGAACACAGTAGCGCTAGGCAATGCTACATGACAGTGTAACACAGTAGCCTTCTATTATATGTGAATTGTTTCATCTTTCATAAGTGTCACCCACGTAAGAAAAAAAAGAGAAATAAGGTCTGTCGCTGTAAGACAATAAATCCAATAACTGAATTATGATATCACAAGAAGAAAAGCATTTGTCCTACACAAGGCACACTAACTAGCAGAAATAAAAACAAAAAAAAAGGAAACAACAGAGAGCGAGGGAAGTGATCACAACCAGGCCGGACAGCGAAGGGGATACTCTGGTACGTACAGACATCTTCAAACAAATGGACCATCAAGGCCAATTCCTTTATTATTGTGCTACACTTGCTTTGACATAAAGAGGCTCATTTAAAACAAGAGCTCTGCATTCTGTTTAGTTTCCAGGTATTTACATCCAGCCTGTTCAATTGATCTAGATGTAAATGCAAATCCCTGCTTGCAGTGAAAATCAACATTTTAAAATAGACATAACTGCTGAATTAAACTGGACTGAAAAGCAGTACATATTAAAAATGAAGTACACTGACATTACAATTTTACAGTGTTTTTCTTGATGCTTTTATCTGGCTTTCACTGCAGCCTCTTTCAATAATAGTGTGCTCATGGGAGTTTTGTCCTTCAATCTCTTCCTTCTGAGGTAAAATGCAGCTCAGGCAGTTTTTGGACTGGGAATCGACTCGGCCACTCGAAAACTATCTACTCCTTTCTCCTGATTAACTTGTTTTGGCAGTGTGTTTTGGGTCAGCAGCAAAACAGCACTCATCAATGTCAAAATGTTATTTACAGAAAAATAGATGGTTTCACTCAAACTGGGATATCTTGTGGAGCATTTACAAACACAGATGCAAAAGTTTAGAAAGGGGAGCTAAAAGGCTGAACACGTCTTGTGTAAGTGAATATAAAATGCAGTTTTCAAATGATTATTTTGATTTCTTAAGGTAATAAAGCTACCCAAACCAGCCTGGTCTTATGTAAAACAGTACCTGATAATTAGTTGTGCCACCCTTGCCTGCAACAACTACCATCTAGCTCTCATTGTAGTTTGTAGAGCCAAAAGCATTAAAATGACTTTGCAGCCCTTTCCAGATTGATAGGTGTTGATGACTGTTTTTCATCTGTTATCGGGTCACGATGTGTTACTTCTTGAGATCAGATGGCAAAGCCATGTGATGTGAAGGGCTTAATATTCAAAAGGTTTGCACGTACAAAAACAATTGTACAAACCTAATCTACAGACTTCATGCAAGCAGGATTGCCTGTGCAAAGTGAGGAGAATAGCAAGCACAATAAATGTATCGTCTTTGTCTTCAGAAAAGGCAAAGCATATGCTGATCATCAGAAAGGCGCAAAATACTGAAAGAAGGATATGCAAATATTTTGATTTATCACCTGTAATGTGGTTTACTAAGCCTGGACCAGCTCACTAAGTGCTGTTTTTAAGTCTGTATTTAGCACGTTTGGAAAGCTGCTCCAAACTGGCACATGAAAATGCCCGCGGTCACTGTGGCGAGTTAAATACCACTGCTTACAGCTTTATTTTGCTTGATTTTTAAATTTCACTGTTGTGTTGTAACACATTGTGTTACTTAGATATTATTTAGATGAAATGTACTATTACTATATCTCTAGCATGATGACTTCTTAATCTTTCTTCCATGGCCACTCTTTTCTCTAACAGCCAGTAGCACACCAGTCTGCATTACTTTGGCGTGTGCAATCAATTTTACTCACAATCTTTGTATATTGTAAGCAATATACACTAAATGTGCTCAGGAAATGGAGAACTTCTTGTCTTGAATCTTTTTAGATCAGGCCCTAAATAACATATAGTAGGAGAGAGACTTTTAGATTGAAATAGGCAGTTTGATTAACCTGCTACGCAATATTAGCACGTAAAAATGTTCAGATTAATAGCATGCATTAACAGTGACAAGCGTATTTTCATTTCTATACATATAGCAGAGCAAGAAGCATGTGGCATCCCTTCACTTTCCAAATTGATCTTTGTGATTTCACCAAGCAGGCAGAGTAAGGGGCAGACTCCAGCACATAGATAGTCATTATGTAAATATTTTTGTTTTTAGAACCAGCCCTGGTCTAGCACAGCTAGGAATGGAAAAAAAAAAAAAAAAAAAAAAAAAAAACCCCCCAAAAAGAACCCCCAAAAACAAAAAAGAAAAAAAA